>NC_141542.1:45935000-46235000 GCF_021556685.1 Rattus norvegicus | reverse complement strand
GCAGCGGCAGCAACCAGGAAGACCTGTGCCGCCCCTTCCGGGAGCTTCAGTGCACCAGGGTTCCAGATGGTCTTTGGCTTTTTCCTCTGGCGTCCGAGATGTGTGTGCAGGGAGCAGTCTCTTCTGGTTTCCCAGGCTTCTCTGCCTCTCTGTAGGTTTAGCTCTCCCTCCCACGGGATTTGGGTGCAGAGAACTGTTTATCCGGTCTGTTTCTTTCAGGTTCCGGCGGTCTTATATTTTCTTATAAGAGAATTATGATAAAGTAAATAGTTGGCACACATTCTAATAGAAAATTCTAAGTGCATTATCGTATGGTACGATTACCTCCAAATAGTGATATAGAATGGGCTTCTATGTTCTGCTTGCATTACTGGAATTCTATACTCAGGGCTGTTTTCCCCATTCCTCATTCCCCAATTACTACAGTTCTATTTTTTGCTTTTCTGAGTTTAGTTTGGATGTCTAGTACCTGTCATCAGTAATATTGTCTTTTTTCCTGTGATTGTGTCTTTTTCTCTAATTTTTCCTCCAGCTTCATTCATGATGTAGCATATCACTGATTTTTTCAATCTTACTCGACTAACAATTCTATATATGTGTGCATGCACAGTATACTTTTAACTTTCCTCTCTTGTCTTCTCTTTATTTGGTGGCTTTTAGCCTATACTGGCACAACATGAACATCCCCGTGAAAAACCAGCCTGTTAACCCTCTTGACCCTAGATTGCATAATTGCCAGAACTGAAAAGTGAATCATCTGTGCTCATAGGAAACCACCAAGACTGTAAAAGTTTGTTGCAACAAAACAGAAGGAATAATTTCCCCCTCTCAATCCAAATCCTCCCTGCCTGACTTATGTCTTTATATATAAGGTGTGCATGCATATACATCTGTAAGCATACACACACATATGTGTATACATGTATGCACACATATAAGATTGCCTTTTGGCTACTGTGAAAAAGGCTATAATCAACAGGAAGTACATTTTTTTTTCATGGTTACAATTTTAATTCTTGTAGATAACTACTCAAGTAGGATTGTTGCACCATAAAAGTTTTAATTTTGATACTTGATAAAATTTCTCTACCCTGTTTCTTAAGCTTAATATACTGCATTCCATTGCACAGTGCATAGGGCAACCAGCTTCCTCAAATATTTATAAACACATGCCACTGACCACTTCAAATGACTTTTCCCCCTCACTCTGTTTTTCTCTCCTTCCCTAGTTAATTCTTATCTTCCTTCTCATTTTTCCCTTCTGTTCTAAGTGCCCTGAAGTGTTATATTCGTAAGGAATATTGTACTTTTCTTCCAATTAAACTTATTTAGTCCTTTTGAATATAATGCCAGTCATTTGTATTTTTTTGTAAAAAACAAATGCTATTCACATTTTGCGTGTTTTAATTAGGGACTTGGTGATTTTGCTGTTAATATTGTCCTATCCATTTTGGTGCTAATTTTTTTTCAGGTTCATGGCTTTAGCATATTCTCTCCTATCCCACATTCTGCCTTTCATTTTATTGGTCCAGTATTTTGCTGTAAAGATGCAGTTTAGTTTGATGTAATTTCACTTGTCTGGTTTTGCTTTTGCTTTTGTTTCCTCTGTTTGTCAGGAGGGTCTGTCAGGGAAGCACAGCTACTTCTATACCTCGGACAGAAGAATTTCCCTCCTGTATGCCTGGGATAAGTTCATAACTTTGGAGAACATGTGCATGAGGTAATGAAAGAGTTAGACAGCATTAGATTGCAAGTCTGATTAGCCTTATCAATCCAGGTGATCTGTAGGGGGATAGATGTCCTAGCCAGGTCACTCTCATATTTTTTCTCTTTGTGCTTCGTGTATCCCTTCCCTGTTTTTGATAATTCATAATAATTTCTTCTACCAGTTTTACACTTTCAACTCATACATTGAAGAGTCAATTGTATTTTAATCCATATTTGTTAATGATGGAAGATATATTGAGAAGAGCTCAGCTGCCATCTCAAGATGAGTGTCCAGGTTTCCCTAGGTCACTTATTGAAGATAGAGTGCTTTCTCTACTGTGCATTTCACCCATTTTGAAGTGTTATTGACCTGAATTGCTGCAATCAATCCCTTTTCCTTTTATCTACTTTCTTCCTCTTCCATCTTCTTCCATTTACTCTTCTTTGATGTTTTCAAAAAGTCATTTAAGAAGAGTTCTGCCAACTCTCCAATTCATCCAGAATGTTCTTTTTTTCTTATTCATTCTTCTTCCAACTGATAGTCTTGTAGGCACATAAGATTGAAGAATAAGTCTTTTGGGTAGTTTTCTACAATAACTTAAGGAGAGGACTACATTATTGCCTTTTATCTTTTAGCAAGAAGACCGATTTGGAGACTTATTTTTGGCCATCCATTGATTACTATTGATAAGCTTTGGTGAGTGAAGGTCACAGTTTATCTATGTGTCAGAACCATACACATTCTTTTGTAAGAGCAATAGTACTGGATTTTTACAAGGAAATATGATCCATCAATTCTTAGGTTATTACTGTGGATGACAGACAGTGTCACATATTAATTTCACCCCACCACAAGGAGCAATGTTCTCAGGATTTGATTTTATTTAAAGAAGTAATATCAAATTTGTTTTATTAATAAATTATATGATACAGAGTAATTTTGTAGTGCAACTTTGTTTAAATTGTAGGTTGCTATTTATTTCTGTCTTTACACAAAATAAAATAAAAACTCTAAAAGGAGAAAATAATTTTATTGTATATATAATATAACATAAAAATGATATTGTACATATGCAAATATATCATGTTGGTGTTCCTAAAACCAAACTTTTTAATTCTCTTGGAAATACATCCAGAAATAAAAAATTAAAATCTGATCATTTTGTTTTAAATCGACCCAAACATGGAATTGGCTTGAATTTAATGATCTGAGTACCATCTGGCATTAACAATTCTATAATCTACACAGATGCCAGAAGATATGGGAGTCTGAGGCAAAAGCAAAAGAATAAGGGATGCACAGAATTAAAACGTAGCATGGCATGGCATCTTAAATCTTAAGTATGCAATTACTAGGATAAGAACTAGCACATGGTGTAATTACCAGACAAATTGACTTTTAACAACATTTGAAAAGACATTTTCCTATGCTTTTCTGTTTGCTTTGTACTTCCAAAGATGACTTATTAAACAGGTATTGGTAAAAAGAAATAAAAAATAGGTTTATTCTTCTGTAATGTGTTTTATTTCAGTGAGCTATCTATAACCTTGGCCACGGAAACAAGAATATTAATTCACTTGCTCCTTTTTATTTCTAATGATGAAGATAAAGATTCTAGTGTCAGAGAAAATGTATCATTTTTAATGACATTCGTATTGGAAGAGAAGAGAAATTAGTTCTTAAAAGAAGTAGCCAGTTCTTCCATAAAAAATTTATTTTATGATTCCTCATAGCTCTCCATTACCATTCACTGTTGATGGTCAGATTTATTTGGATAGGGCATGTACAAGTATTAAAGTTATATGTTTAAGGCATCCTGAACTATTAACTTAGTATTTGCTTAATACTACTGAGTGCTTGTTGAGAGAGAGAGAGAGAGAGAGAGAGAGAGAGAGAGAGAGAGAGAGAGAGCGCACACACACACACAATATTGAGGATATAATAGTTAAATACGTGAATCCCTTGTTAAGTCACTAGACCTGTTTAAAATCTTGAAGACCATAGGTATTTGAGTCAGTCATGTTACTGGTCATTTATTGAAGAAAACCTAAAATGTATCTGTTTCAACAAAATAACTAGTTTGCTGAGTGAATATTCAGAAAAAAATTTAGTCAACTAAAATTTTGACTTGTAAAATGAGATCCGCAAAGAGAAGTTAATATATAAAATAAAAACATACTTTAAAAGCCCTGTGAAAGAAATGATACAATATACAGAATCCCATCAAAATAATCCACTATATAAACAAAGTCAAAGAAAAAAGAAATCATGACCACCTCATTAGATACTGAAAAAGCCTTTGACAAAATATAATACCCATTCATGTTAAAAGAATCAGAAATCAGGAATTCAAGGTCCACACATGAATTTAATAAAAGCAATATACACCACCATTAGTCAACAACCAGGGAGAAGACAAGCCTGCCAACTTCCCCCCTATCTATTCAACATAGTGCTCAAAGTTCTAGCTGGAGCAAAAAGAAGGAGAACAACTGTATACAAATTGGAACTAAGGAAGTAAAGATATCACTATTTGCCGATGATATGATCTTATACATAAGTGTATCCAAAAATCTAAGGGACAACTCCTATAGCTGATAAACAACTTCAGCAAAGTGGCTAGATATAAAATTGATTCAATCCCAATCAAAATTACAACTCAATTCTCCATAGATATAAAAAGTGCAATTCTCAAAATCATCTGGAATAACAGAAAACCCAGGATAGTGTATACTATTCTCAACAATAAAAGAACTTCTGGGGGAATCACCATCCCTGACCTCAATCTGTACTACAGAAAAATAGTGATAAAAATCACATGATATTTTTACAGAGACAGATGGGTAGATCAGTGAAATAGAATGAAGATTCAGAATTAAACCCAAAAAGCTAAGGTCACTTGATCTTTGGCAAAGAACACAAAACCATTCAGTGGAAAAGACAGCATATTCAACAAGTGATGTTGGATCAAGTGGCAGTCAGCATGTAGAGGAATGCAAATTGATTTATTCTTATCTCCTTGTACAAAGTTCAATAACAAGTGGATCAAGGACCTCCACTTAAAACGAGATACACTGAAAATAATAGAAGAGAAAGGGGGAAAGGGCTTCAAACATAGGGCAAAGTTTCCTGAAAAGAATGGCTCATGCTCTAAGATCAACTACAGGCAAATGAACCTCATAAATTTGCAAAGCTTCTGTAAGGCAAAGGACACTATCAATAAGAGAAAATAGCAACCCACAGATTGGAAAAAGATCTTTACCAATCCAACATCTGATAGAGGGCTGATATCCAAAATATACAAAGAACTCAAGAATGTAGACTCCCGAGAATCAAATAACCCCATTAAAAATGGAGTAAAGATTTCAATAAAGAGCTCTCACCTGAGGGATCTCGAATAACTTAGAAACACTTAAAGAAATGTTCAACATCCTTAGTCATGAGGAAAATGCAAATCAAAACAACCCTGAGATTCCACCTTACAGCAATCAGAATGGCTAACCTCAAAAACTCAGGTGACAGCAGATGCTGGAGAAGATGAGGAGAAAGACGAACACTCCACAATTGCTAGTGGGATTTCAACCTGGCACAACATCTCCTGGAATCAGTTTGGTGGTTTCTCAGAGAATTGGACACATGGTACTACCTGAGCACCCAGCTAGACCACTCCTGGGAATGTGCCCAAACGATGCTCCAACATATAACACACATGATCTACTATGTTCATAGCATCCTTATTTATAATAGCAGAAGATGGAAAGAGTCCAGGTATCCTTCATCAGAGGAATGGATATAGAAAATCTGGTACATTTACAAAATCGAAGTCATTGTTTTTAATAGTTGAACGATACTCCATTGTGTAAATGTACCAGATTTTATGTATCCATTTCTCTGTTGAAGGCCATCCAGCAAGTGGATGGCCACAAAGCTGGAATGTAACAGTCAAAGTCATAAACATATATTCTTGGTTTTGTGGTTTATTTATAATGACATGCTGTTGTGTTTCCTAGGAATCTTTGAACAATGGAAAATACTCAAATAGTGATAGAATATTATAGAAGAATATTGAATCCCAAGATACATAAAAATAGACCTTAGATAGGAAAAAACCAAGTCTTCTTATGGTAATAGAATAAGTTCAAGCATAAAGATTAATATTGTTGCAGTTGTCTACTTTCTCAGATAACAAAGTTGCCCAAGGATTCAAAGCTTGAAAATGATGTTCCCTGGTGTATCTCTAAGGGGTATTTTGTGACTATAAAGCATTCATTGTGTGTGTTAGGGATCATTTGTGATGAAAGCACATTACTGTCATTTTCAAGAAGATAAAACTGTGAGACTGACTTATCTGTTTTACTGGTCATAGTGGCTTTCTGGAGCACGAAATATTTCCTGTGGATACTGTGTGCAATATGCCAGGCTTTCAAAACTTCTGCCTGCTTTGCTTTTTAAATGGTAAAACCAATGGGGCAAACATTTCTGAGAAGCAATACAAAGTTTTATTGCCATATTAAGAATCCATTCTGTACCAGGGATCATGAATTCAATGCTTCCCTTATATTTTGTGTTTTTGTTGTTTGTTTTATAAATATTCATATATGGACAGGTCCCTAGACCTGAGCATGACTAACTCCATATTGTGTGTACCATTCTGGCCAGCACTTGGACAGCACCATTTGCCAAACTGGAAACTACTATGTAATCCATCAACGTCCATAGTTAGGGGAAACTCTCTAATTGTAGTAATCTAGCTTTTTGGTTCCTCTAGTTTCACCTCTGGCTAACTTTTCTTGCTGCTTGATATATGCCAACCCAGAACATGTTTCTTGTGCTCAAAAGTTCACTCCAAGAGAAGATTCATTCTACACTTGGATCCTGAACACTGTCTATTGACCTAAATCCATGACCAAGAGTTATTCTCTGCTGGACACCCCACAACATATTATTATAATATTTTGCTATAATTTTTATTGTTTCAAAGAACATGGAGCAATGTAGGGAACCAAAGGAGATTATTTGTTGAATAACCAAATGATTCGAAGTAGGCACATATTTGGAAATAACAGTTTCTACTAAAGAATTAGAAATTTCATTATACCGGAGCAGTGGGTCTCAACCTGTGTGGCTTGATCACTTTGGAGATGGAGAGACCTATGCACAGGGTCTCCTAAGACCTTCAGGAAACAGAGATATTTATATTACAATTCATAACAGAAGTAAGATTATAGCTATGAAGTTTTCATACATATGTACACATACATAAAATTATAAAAGTAATTTTATTGTTGGGGGTTACCGCAACATGAGAAACTATATTAAAAGGTCACTGCATTAGGAAGGTTAAGAACCACTGCTCTATAGAAATATTTCAATTTGTTTTAACTGAGCTTTCCGATAAATGTGGTTCTGTGACACAAGCATAAACCCACATAGGCAATATTAGACATACAACCATAAAGCTGAGATCAAACCCAGACTTAAAGAAGTAATCTCATTATGCTGTGCCACGAAACCTAATGACTGGAATGTTTTAAAAATGACATCATCAGAACAGATTTAGTGACAAGCTGAGTAACAGTGTCCTTCTGCACCATTTCCTAGTGGGCTCTCACTTGTCATTCAATGATTTAAAAAAAAAGAGGGGTTTATTTCATTTCTTCTCTTACTTCTTTTCTTTTGAGAAGGGGATATTTTTATGATTTAATGTGGAGTTAAAGAATTTCAGCAAAATGAATAAAATAATTGTACATTAAGCCTCGAAGTCCAAAATAAAAATCTGTGTAAGCATACTGACATAGGGTTCATCCTAATGAAATGGTTGGATTTGCTATTCTTTTTATTAACCAAAATGACAGTTTCCTTGACAAAATATGCACGCTCCTGGATCTTCACTTACCTTCAGATTTGAGAAGTGACAGCATAATAGTAAATTCCATAAATATAAAATTATATCCCTTTCTGACTAGTTTCCTATATAATCTCCTTCATTCCCTAATCATATGCACACACTATTGTAGGTGTCCTATTGATTCCATAACAAGGAAGAAGCCTAATATATAGAAATATAAATATTTATCTACAGATATTCAGAGATGCATACATGCACACATATCTTCTTAACAAAATTGTTACTTGCTATTTATATACACATTCTTAATGTAAAAATGATAATAAAACATTACAAAAATACACCTAAAATACATCAATAAAACTAATGTTTCAGTGTTGTTATAAATAGATTTCAGTTGAGACCCCCAATGAGAAAAGTGGAGAGGGTCCACTATATGAATTTTCACATGTGAAAATTGAGTTTTTAATGACTGTTTAAAAATATTATCTCTCTATTTCATGTATAGCTCTAGAAGTGATAGAATTGGTGGAAGCCCATATATCCTGAATAAAGAATTAATAATATGGGGCCCTTAAGACCTCGAAAAGAGAAAATTGAGCTACTAGCAAGAATTCATTGTAAATTCATCATGGAATGGGTTGGCATGGAGATAGAAAGTCAATCCCCATGCTGCCATCAGATTGTAATCTGAAAAGGTCAGGCTAACATGTCTGGAGAATGACTGAATGAATCAGAAATGAGGATCTCTAAGAACTGAGGAAAACAGAAGAACCCAGCAATATTAAGGACAGACTACAAGTAGATTTTGAAGTACAGTCTTAGACATAAATGATGCCAGATCTGTGTACACATTCCCACTGACCATTCAGTATATAAGACAGAGGACAAAGGGCATAATTCCAAGTCCCTAATATGTGTAATTTTTGACCCGCAAATATTGTGTTTTATACATTATATATTTATATATTGTTTTATATGTCTTACCTCAACTTAACCTATCTAGTAAGTGCCAAAATCCAATTTTCAGTGGTTTTTTGAATTTGAAATATATATGCATTTACTCTATTCAATCTAAAAATACTTTCCATGTTTAGATGATAAATCTAATGAGTTCAGTTATAGTTATCTTTCACACTTACCAGTTTTGTTCAAAATATTTTGATGATTTGGAAATACATGCATTGAAGTTGGAACAATACAGAGATTAATGTGGCTCCTTGAAGTATTGCAAATTCATGAAGTGGTCCATAGTTTTGGACAAATAAAATAAGAAAGAGATCTTTGGGTTCATAGAGTTCACAGAGACCATGTCTGAATGCAGAGATTATTTTTATTATTGTGAAAATTAAGTTTGTATTACATTACATTATAATTTGACATTCAAACATTAAGTTTCTCAAATGCAAGTCTTAAGTAGATTAAGGTAACCAAAGGAAAGAAAAGCATTCTAGCTTGAAAATGTAAATACTTTAAGTTTATTAACAAATGTTTCAAAATGTCTCTTGTAGGAAATCCTTGGCTATGGTGACGGTGGCACCTAGTGTTAAAACTACCACCAGAGCCTTAATGAGAACATGGCATGTTCCTACCTCTTCAAACTTCTATTAGCTGCAGAAAATATTGAATCCTGGAATAAATGTCTTACTTTAGGTTTCTCTCCTGTACTCAGAAATGACTCTTCTGTATTATATTTTTAAAGATGTGTTTGCAATTATTTAATACTTGTAGTAGACTTTGATCTATGACCACAAGAATTTTGTGAGATAGCACACTTTAATGCTGTTCAGTTGGAAACTCTTCATTACGGCAAAAATATTTAAGTGTGTCCATTTGAGTAGACTGTCTTTTCTAGTTGTATGTCTTCTAAAGTTTCTATAGGTCTCTATTCTATACAGGATTATTACTAAAACAAGCAAGTCCTTGTCATGTTGACAGCATGGGGCATTCCATGGAGTGATGCACACACAGGAGACTGCCCTTTAAGAGCTTAACTAAGTCAAGAAGTCAGTGAAACACAGGAGGCAAATATATGCTTGAGGTCTCTTGAGGATGCTTAGTAAGCCTAGGGCTGATTGGCAGCTCACTGGGAGAGCTGTTCTTTCCAGTGTCTTTTCTTCAAAATAACAGACTATTGTTTTAGAACAGCTATAGAAATTGTAAAGGGTTTCAGCTACTTGACCTGATTGTTGTTTCATTTCTTTTTCAGCATATTAACTCAATATTCTCAATATTGGTTATAGAGCTGGATGTCAAAGATTGATATGAAGTGTAAGAGAATCAATGAGAATCTGGTGTGGTATATTTGGCTCCCCAGGGTCAAAAAATCTCTTTTGTAGTGGGTTAGAAAGCAGAAAACTCTAAAAGTATTTATTGACAGTACTAAAAGTGACAGTTTCTTTAAAGTTTGGCATTACATTTATTTTTTTAACACTTTACTAAGATATATATTAATGACTAAATTTGGGAGATTTAAAACTCATTCCACTATATTTTTAAATAGTGAAGAGTTTTAAATACTTTTTCAAGGAATACATTTTTGTGGTAATCACTAATCTTTTTATTTTTTACTGAGGTAATCATTAAAATATGAATGGCAGTACCATTTAACAATATAAATATTTCAAGTTCTAATATTTTTAATTATTCTTAGTAATATAAACAGAATTTAAACATATTAGATAATTCATAGATCCCGGCAGAGCCCCTGCTAGCTGCTTCAGTCTATGTGAGTCCAAATGAACCCTGATTAACTGATGTGGGGGACCATGTTCTACTAGTGTCCTCCATGCCCTCTAACACCTACAACCTTTTTATTTTTTGAATATTTCATGTATTTACATTTCAAATGTTATCCCCTTTCCCCATTCCCCTCTCGCCAATACCCCTTCCCTCTGCTTCTATAAGGGTGCTCCTGCACCCACCCACCAATTCCCACCTCACCACCCTGGTATTTCCCTACACTGGAGAAACGAACCTTCACAGGACCAAGGGTTTCACCTTTTATTGATGCCAGACAATGCCATCTTCTGCTACATATGTGACTGAAGCTATGGGTTACTCCATGTATACTCTTCCATTGATGGTTTAGTCTCTAGGAGCTTTTGGGCTGGGTTCTGGTTTGTTGATAGTGTTGTTCTTCCTATGGGGTTGCAAATCCCTTAAGTTCCTTCAGCCCTTTCTTTAACTCCTCCATTGGAGTCGTTGAGCTAAGTCTGATGGTTAGCTGCAAGCAACCTCATCTGTATCAGTAAGGCTCTGGAAGACCGTCTCAGGAGACATCCATATCAGGCACCTGTTGGCAAGCACTTCTTGGCATCAGCAATAGTAACTGGGATTGTTGGCTGCATGTGGAATGGATCCACATGTGGAGCAGTCTCTGGATGACCTTACCTTCAGTCTCTACTCCACTCTTTGTCCCTGTATTTTCTCCCGTGAGTATTTTGTTCTACCTTCTAAGAAGGACTAAAGCATTCACATTTTTGTCTTTCTTCTTAGTGTCCTCTCTTCTGTGGGATTCCCTGAACTCTGAGGGTAGGGACCACAAGGAATTCTACAACTTAGATTCTCTCCCCATATAATGTCTAGTTGTGGGTATCAGCTCCCACTCCTATCTGCTGCTGGAGGAAGTCTCTCTAATGTTGATTAGACAATGCACCAATAGAGGAGAATAGCAGAATATCATTAGGAATCATTTCATTGTTTTGTTTTCTTATTTTGCCCAGTAATGTTTGGTTCCACCTTAGTTCTCTGGGCTATCCAATCTCTGCCTGAGCACTGAGGAGCTTGGGCTACCTCTCTGAGGTGGTCTTAAGTTAAATAAGACATTGGCTAACTAGTTCGGCTAACTAGTCCCACAAGTTCCAAGTCACCATTGCCTCATTGCCCCAGTACATCTTGCAGATAGGACAGATTGTAGGTCAGAGGTTTTGTGGCTGGGTTGGTGCCCATGTTTCTCTTTTGTTAGCCCACAGAGTATCTTCCTGCCCCAAAACAACTAGATCATAGGTATGAAAGCACCATCAGATGGAGGATTTCTTTCTGCAAAATGACAGTGGGGGAGGAGGACATTGGAAAGGACAAATCCACCAACCTCATCAAGATATAGCTGATGCCTGCACAGAGCCTTCACCTGTATAACTTATTTTACTCATAGCACAATATTTTTATTAACTCTTTAAGAATTGTGGTCATATCCACTTCTCAATTCTATCCTCAAGTACTTCAATGTCTAAGTCGGCTTCCTACTAGAGGGCAATATAAGCAAAGATAGAAAGGTATGTTAATCTTATTTTGCATAATTAACTTAATATGTCACTATTTAGTATATTTGATGAAACTGAGTGTTTAATAATATTCTCAAAGGTTCTTTAGAAAACAAATAATTTCATATTACCATAAGGTTAATTCTCAAAATAAGATTAATCTTAAGTTTAGGAGCTAGAAAAACTTCTAGATCTACAGTAATACACAAAGATTACATGTTGATTATGTTGTTATGAAATAACAAAAGGGTAGACTCTTAGTTAGTATGATTGTATATACCTGTGTCCTAACTTATTATAGAGAAGTAAGAACACTGCTAAAGCCTGTGACTTTGAGACCTCCCAGAATAACATAGAGTGATTTTATTTTAGGAAAGCAAAGCATTCTGTTCTTGAAAAGTGCCAAGACATAATTGTTTATGACATAAAAATAACATGAAATGATCTCAACTTATCACCTTATAATATTTGTATTTCATGTGTTGTACGTGGTGAATACACACACATACACACACACACACACACATACACATAGATATAGATATATAGTTTTGTTAACCAAAGAAAACATTCATTAAAAGATAGATTTGCCATCTTAATATTTAATAATTATTTAAATTCATTAAAAACATACAATGGCTGATGTATTTAATTTGGTAATAATTTTAAAGTAATTAAAATCATAAACTTAAAGAAAACTAATAAGTTCCTTTGAAACAAAATCACCTAGAAAATAAAATAAATTTAGTGACATCTTTTTTTCTTTTTTATTTTCTTTTATTGGATATTTTCTTTATTTACATTTCAAATGTTATCCCCTTTCCTGGTTTCTCCTCTAGAAACCCCCTATCCCATCCCACCACCGCCAAACTCCATGAGAGTGCTCCCCCACCCACCCATCCATTCCCTCCTGCCTCCTGCCTTGGCATTCACCTACACTGGGACTTTGAGCCTTCCCAGGATCAAGGGTCTCTCCTCCCATTGATGCCAGACAAAGCCATCCTTTGGTACATATGTGGCTGGAGCCATGGGTCCTTCCATGTGTACTCTTTGGTTGGTGGTTTAGTCCCTGGGAGCTCTGGGGCCTCTGGTTGGTTGATATTGTTGTCCTTCCTATGGGGTTGTAAATCCCTTCATCTCCATCAGTCCTTTCTCTAACTCCTCCATTGGAATTCTCAGTTCTTCTCTTCTCAGCTCAATGGTTGGCGGCAAAACGTGTTTGAGTTTTGAAATTACAATTTCATTTTTAAAAAGTCTCCAGGGAGTAGAAAAATGTTAAAAATAAATGTTTATGTCTCCTGAGACAGAAAAACATTATATCAACTCCTGTGGGAGAAGTTGACTCTTCAGAATGTAAACATGGAGATACTCGTGATTTCATGTGAGGATATAGGGCATCTTAGAAATACTTCTGGGATGAATTTCCATCTTTATGGGGAAATAGTCTTTGTAAACAATGTGGAAATTTTTCTTTGGCAATTGTTATGGTGCAGCACAGTGCACGGCAAAAGACAGTGATGCTCATTTTTAAAAAATCTCAGACAGTTTCATTTTATACATGAAGACTCCCTTAAGTCTTTTGTTTTGTGTACTGAGATCTTGGAAATCATCTTAATTATAGTTCTAAGAATATAAAACAATGCTTTGTTTTAGATAAAAGCAATGCTCAGATAAAATCAATATCTGTACTACCATGAAAGAGGAAAATTGGGTTTATAGACTAACAAGAGTGTTTATTTCAAGTAGCAGTTGCCCCAAAGTCTAGAGACCTGTGCTGTCACATTCATTTAGGTAGTGTTACTATTCTTAGTAATAGTAATATTAGTATTGATATTAGTAGTGGCTTCTAAGGGGATGGAGTAGAGAACATCTTTTAGTTCTAACCATTAACCAAAGAAGCACACAATATTAAGAGACTTCTGATTATGATTAATGTCTGGGAATGCCAGCATGTATTACGTTGTTTCTCAAAACACTAATCCAACTAATCTCTTAATTGTGGCTTCAGAAACATGTCCCTAAAAGCTCTAACCTGAGGCAGTATAAGAATAAACTCATTATTGCTAGTGGAGATGGACATAAGGCCTGGCCTTTATTTAGCTAATCTGAACATAAGTCCAGCAAGACACCATCTGGAGCTTGGGTAAATACAAAAACATAATACCGCTCTATGATTTAATTATTCTCAATTTCACCCCAAGATCCCCATTTCAATTGTTGCCTTCATAGTACTCATTTTGAATGCTTTCTTGTGTTTATAGAGATTATTACAAATTGTGATTTTTTTTTAGTTGTATTGTAGAGAATGGAAGAAAGAAAAGGCCTTGGGTTGCTAGGGAGACTTGACGTGGGAGCTCTAGTGACACCGTCAGATGGTGTTGTACAGCAGAGGCTGTCAGGATAAGCATAGAAAAAGGGAGCCTGCTGATGCGAAGAATGAATTTAGAATGTTAGTTATTGATTCTCCTGTGATCCTTATAAAAGAAGTAATGCAGACTCTGCCTTTTTCTAAGGAAGAATTATGGTACGATAATAAAGAAAGCCTCCAGAAATTTATACCATTGAAAGGCAGAATAAATGGAATCTCAATTCCATCAGAGAGTTTGTATAAAGAACAAGGCTGCTGGCTGGTTTTGAGTTTTGTCAAATTCGGATTCCATTAGTACATATTGGCATGGTAGTGATAGATGAATAGATGCCACAATTTAACATTTTATTTTCAAATTACAATTAAACATGAGTGAATTGAATTGTAAACGGCACTGCAGAAAATACGTGAAAAATACATGCTATAAATATTGTACTGGAAAGTTTATAAAATCCTATTAAAATGGAAAAACCTTTCTGTAGAAGAATGTTGATAGCTATTTACAGAGAATAAAGAAATTATGAATTTGTATATAAAGATATACATAAAGATATGATTTGTGTATAAAGATATTCCTAAAGAATGTATGAATTGTACTTAAAATGATTTATTCCTATATACAATATAAGAACAGCTTCAGTGAGATAAAGAACACTCTACTAAGAACTAAATTTAGGAGAATGCTAAGTAACCAGTGGAAATAGTAAGTCAGACTATTTTGGCCACTTTATAAAATTTTAGTTTACTTACAACACAAGAGAAAGCTGGAAGTGTAGCTGGGTGGCTGTGTGTTTCCTTATTATGCATGAGGATTTAGATTTAATGGAAGTTTTTGGAAGAAAGTTGAGCAATGGAAAGACATGACTTGACTCATCACATTAAATGTTAAGTGTCGTTGGGACATGATGACTGAATTGACAGTAAAGCTAAACTCCGAAAGACAATGCTACTACAATCTCAAGTGCAGCTTAGCAGAAGGGTAGATCAAATTGGAACTACAGGGGAATCTAGGCATAACATTAAATGGGGTTAATAACTGACCAGAGAGAGTTACTCTGAAGTAAGATGGAAACATAATCCATCTTACTAAACTTTTTCCAGGTCAGATGATAACTACTGGTCACATAACTTAATCCTTAAGAGACCTCATTGCTTTTTATTATTATTTTTTATTTTTACAAACACAAGATTTTATTCCCTTCCCAGTCAACCCTCCTAATGTTCTACATCCCATACCTTCTCCCTGGCCCCATGTCTCCACTACGGTGTCCCCAAACCATCCACCCTGTCAGACCTTTAAAGTCCCTAGGGCCTCCAGCCTCTTGAGGGCTAGACCCAGCTTCTCTGACTGAACCCAGACCCAAGAGTTCTCTGCTGTATATGTGTTGAGGGCTTCATATCAGCTGGTGTATGTTGCCTGGTTGGTGATCAAGAGTTTGAAAAACTCAGTAACAGTGTCAGGCCTTAGGGACACCATTGAACTGGATCCCCTTTTGACCTGTCCCTGGACCTTCTTTTCCTCAGGCTTGTCTTCATTTCCACCCCTGCATTTCTTACAGAGATGAAGAATTATGGGTCAGAATTTTCACTGTGGGATAGCAGCCCCATCCCTCACTTGATGCCCTGTCTTTCTGTTAGAGATGGGCTCTACAAGTTCCCTCTCCACACTGTAGGATATTTCATCTAGTGCACCCCCTTTGAGTTCTGAGGGTCTCTCACCTCCCAGGTCTCTGGTGCATTCTGAAGGGTCGTCCCAACCTTCTACCTTCCGAGGTCACTATTTCCATTCTTTCTGCTGGCCCTCAGAGCTTCAGCTCCCTTCGCCCACCCAATACCCGATCATGTTCACTTCTCCCACCACCCCCAACCCCTCGCCCCCTGTCCCCTTTTCCTCCCATTTCCAACCTTCTTCCCCCCTTGTGGTTGCTTTCTTTTCCCTCCCATGCAGGACTGAGGCATCATCACTTGGGCCCTTCAACTTGTTGACCTTTTTGAGTTCTGTGGACTGTATTTTGGGTATTCTGTACTTTTTTATTTTGCTAATATTCACATATTAGTGAGTACATCCCATGTATGTCCTTTTAGGTCTGATATGTTCTAGCTCCACCCATTTGCCTGCAAAACTCAGGACGTTCTCAAACTTAATGGCTGAGTAGTATTGTGTAAATGAATCACGTTTTTTTTTTTGGAACTATTCTTGTGTCATGGGACATCTGGATTTTTTCCAGCTTCTGGCTATCACAAATAAGGCCTCTTTAAATACGTGCCCCTGTGGCATGGTGGGAATCTTTTGGGTATATTCCCAAGACTGGTATTGCTGGGTCTTCAGGTAGATCTATTTTCAATTTTCTGAGGAAACTCCAAATCGACTTCCAGAGTGGTTGTACCAGTTTGCCATTCCACCAACAATGGGAGAGGTGTTCCTCTTTCTCCACATCCTTGCCAACATATGTTATCATTGTATATTTTGGCTTCTTTGTCAAAGATCAAGTTTGTGTGTGTGGTTTTATTATCTGAATCTTCAATTCTATTCCATTGATCAACCTGTCTGTCTCTGTACCAATACCATGCAGTTTTTATCACTATTGCTTTGTAGTAGAGCTTGTGGTCAGGGATAGTGATTTCCCCTAGCCATTCTTTTATTGTTAAGAATTGTTTTCACTATTCTGGGTTTTTTGCCTTTCTAGATGAATTTGAAAATTGCATTTTCCATGTCTTTGAAGATTGTATTGGGATTTTGATGGGAATTGCACTGAATCAGTAGGTCACCTGTAGTAGAATGGTCATTTTTACTATGTTACTTCTGCCAATATATGGACATGGATTATCTCTTAATTTCAGAGATCTTCTTCAATTTCTTTCTTGAGAGACTTGAAGTTATTGTTATACAAATTTTTCACTTGTTTAGTTAAGGATACCCCACCCAAATTTTTATTATATGTGGCTATTTTGAAGGGAGTTGTTTCCCTAATTTCTTTCTCAGCCTGATTAACATTTGTGTAAAGGATGGATACTGATTTGAGTTAATTTTATTTTTGGCTACATTGCTGAAGTTGTTTTTCAGCTGGAGACGTTCTCCGGCAGAATTTTTGGGGTTGCTTATGTATACTATCATATCACCTATAAACAGTGAAACCATTTTTTTCTTTGCCCATTTGTATCCCCTTAATCTCTTTTTGTTGTCTTATTGTTCTAGCTAGTAATTTGAGTACTATATTGAGGAGATATGGGATGAGTGGGCATCCTTATCTTGTCCTCAATTTTAGTGGGATCGCTTCAATATCTCTCCATTTAATTTGATATTGGCTGGTGGTTTGCAATAAATTGCTTTTATTATGTTTAGGTATGGGCCTTAAATTCCTGATCTCTCAAATACATGTGAAATGCTTTTCCTGCTTCTAAGGAGATGATAATGTAATTTTTTCTTTTAGTCTGTTTGTATAGTAGATTACATTAACAGATTTTCATATAATGAACCAACCCTGCCTCCTGCAATGAAGCCTAACTGATCATGGTGAGTGATGGTTTTGATGTGTTCTTAGATTCAGTTTGCAAGAATTTTATTGAATATTTTTGCATCAATATTCATAAGTGAAATTGGTTGGAATTTCTCTTTTTTGTTGGGTCCTCCTATGGTTTAGGTATCAGAGTAATTGCGGCTTCGTTGAATGAATTGGGTAGGGTTACTTCTGATTCTATTTTATGGAATAGTTTGATGAATATTGGTGTTAGGTCTTCTTTGAAGGTCTGGTAGAATTCTAAACTAAATCTATCTGAACCTGGGCTTTTTTTGTTGTTGTTGGGACATTTTTAATGACTTCTTCTATTTCGTTATGGGCCCGTTTAGAAAGCTTATCTGCTCTTGATATAACTTTTGTAGGTGGTATCTGTCTAGTAAACCATGCATTTTCATCTAGATTTTCAGTTTTGTTGAGTGTAGGCTTTTTGTAGAAGGATCTAACAATTTTTTGTATTTCCTCCATATCTGTCGTTATGTCTCCCTTTTCATTTCTGATTTGTGAATGTGGATACTGTCTCTGGGCCCTTTAGTTAGTTTGGCTAGGGGTTTATCTATCTTGTTGATTCTCTCAAAGAACCAGCTCTTGGTTTTGTTGATTCTTTGTATTGTTCTTTTTGTTTCTATTTGGGGTTAAATTCAACCCTGAGTTTGACTATTTCCTGTCTTCTTCTCCCCTGGGTATGTTTGCTTCTTTTTGTTCTAGAGCTCTAAGGTATGATGGTAATTTGCTAGTGTACAACATTTTTTTCCTGAATAAGTAACTCAGTGAAAACTGTCATCATTTCTTGAAGACAGGTTCTGAGAGGAGGAGTGTTTGAAAGCAGCAAAATAAATTACCCAAGTCAATCATGTGTCCAAGATGGCAGCCTATATTTTGCTCAAAATTGCTCCCTAGATAGTGCTCTATAGGTAGCTCTTGGCTGTTTAGTTTACTTGAGACAGTTTTCAGATCTCTCTCTCTCTCTCTCTCTCTCTCTCTCTCTCTCTCTCTCTCTCTCTCTCTCTCTCTCTCTCTCTCCTGCTCTGCTCTAAACTGTGGTTGAGAAAGCTAGCTTTCTTCTTGAGACAAGTCTCTCTGCTATAAAAATTCTAAATATAAATATTCTCTGGATAGTTCATGGTTTATTGACCAGTGTCAGAGAAGTTGTTATAAAAAATTATTGGATCTTCCAAACAAGTCAGAAATCCTATTAAAAAATTGTAAAAGTATTCTTGGGTATTCAAATCAAAATCAGAATGCCAGAAAAAAAAATCTAAAAGAACTGTATTCGCTCTTTATACAGTCTTCTCTGCAGAGTTTCTAGGACACATTCTAGAAGAACTGAATCATCTCTCTAAGGAATTCTTGGAGTTTCTGACAAAGGTAAGAAATACTGTTAGAAAAAAGTTTAAAGAGCTTTGTTCTCTCTCCATAGATTTTCCAACCAAGGTCAGAAATCCTGTTAGAAAAAAATTTTGAAGAGCTGCGTTCATTCTCCAGAGATCTTCAGACAACTCAGCTCTTGCTAGGAAAAGTTCTAAATATCAAGTGCTATTGCTTATTCCTATCTCATTCCATTCAGACCAAAAGTCCAGTTTTTAATTCACATATCAATTCAGTTATTTATTTTTAGTTCCTTCTAGGGCATCCCAAGAATTCTATGATCTTAGCCCCTTGATTCTTAGGAAGAGACAGAAAACATAAGCACAGACAGTAAGATAATCGGGTGGGACCCTGCCCTGGAATTACCTTTTCATCCATGCCTGGACCTATATTTGCTCTGTCCCTGGCAAACCTTGAACTCAAGAATCTGCCTGTCTTTGTATCGTTCTGACAAGGCATCTCATACTAGCTGCCTCTGTTACCCCAGTGTTTACCATTTTGCTGAAGATATTGGCCACACCTTTGTCTCCCTGACATTTGCTGTCTCTGGTTATCATGGAGTCATTAGCATTAAGAGGAAGAACATTCCTTGGAGGAAAATATGTATAGTATTATACAAACAAGTCTTATGCTCGTAGCAGCCATGGACACTCATGGAGACCCATGTCCTGTTGACGGAAGGTGAGAAGTGTCCAGGGCAAAACAATCCTCAAAAGTTTGACCTTAGAACTTATTTCTCCAACAATTCCTGACTTTCTACTTTTACCACAGGAACGATGCCATTATGCTTTGACTCCATCAAGATATTCATTACCTGAACATGTCAGTGTCCTCCTCAACAATCTCTTAAGAATATCTTCCACCTGCACCTTGATATAAGCTTCACTATTTCTCCCAATATTCTTACCAAATATAGTGATAGTCATGACTGTACACTATAAGTCCTTCACTTTACAAATTGGCACATGATTCACCTTCTTAAACTTTAAAATAGAATACCTGGTCTCCCCAAAATTTAAGACAATTGCATAATGAATAATACATTCAATACATACACATGGATGGATGATAGTAATCTTACCAGTTTTATCATTCCTCAAATGTCTTGATTCAAAACATTCACTGAGGCTAATGGCAAATTATTCGTTACAACATTATTATCATGAATAAATAAAATTAATTTTTTTAATCATAGAGTACCATGTAGTAAATATATCTTTTCTGAAAGGACTAAATGGAAATACAGTAAGCAAGTAACTCTTATATACAGTTTTTTATAATGATGTGAGTTCCGCAAGGCATGCACAGCCTTGGAACTATTTTCTTGTCGTTGTAGCACACGTGGTTTCTCTCTTAAACTAGATTCATTCATTCCCTACAGCTTTGTTGGAGAGACAGTCCACTTTTATTTCGTTTTATTTTCTTTTAATTTTTAATTTTGGTTAAGCTTTATTCATTGTTGCAATCTCAAAATGGACTCTGAAGGATTAGACTGCTGGTCCAACCCAAAGCCAAGGAGAAACATGATCATTCTGCTGCCTGAGTAGACACCTGCTACTAGAGCTTCCAGGGACTAAGAATCTACAGGCAACTCAAAATACACCAAGTCTCTACCAACCACAGCTGAAATCTCTCTGGTTTGGCACTCTCTACTTCCATATATTTCTCTGTAGTAGAGAAATACACACAGCATACACTGGGGAAATAATAGCCCATGCCTAGGATAAGTTTAACTATTTAATCTATACTGCTATATTATTGCTTATTTTTTTCAAATCTTTGGTAAATGGTTACTCAGACTTTTAAATCATTCATAGCTCAGTAATACAATTAAGCTCTCTATTAATGATTTTCAAACAGGAACAATGATGAAACACAAATATTGCCTATTGTCTATTCTCTAACTTCTCATATCTACTCTTTATTATTAGTGCAGCATAAACCTAATTTATCATCTAGTTTAAAGACATAATCACATCAACCACAGAGCACTCCACCTTTCAAAGATCATGTCCAATCACAAGGCTTTTAAAAGGTAGTAAACCCCAAAATAAGTCTCAATGTCCCTGCTAAATTAGCTTCCTTTCTTCCCTTTCATTTGAACACATTTCCATCACTGGATGCTCAACGAGGTAACATGCATCACTGTATTCATGCTTGCTTTCTGTAGTGATTACTGTCCTTACTCTGCTTTTGTCTGTATCCTGATTCTCGTGAAGATTTCATTCCCTGACAACCAAGCGTCCTTGGTGTCTTGATGAGCAAGTTCATCGGGGAATATTTTCCCTTCAATTAACTTAGATTATTCAACCTTTGTCTCAAGGAATTTTATTACTCTTTCTCCTTGCTCAGCACACAGACTGACCTCATATATCCCAAGTTCCTAGAGGCCCACCAGCCATGCTTTGTGGCATATTTCATTTATTATTTAAAGACATTTTTATGTCTAAGCAGTTCAGAGGCAGAGTTGCCCTAATTTTCATAGATTGCAACAGTAAGTCATTAATAATTTCACAGTCTACATACTGAATTATGGAATTCCCCTTCCTTTGCAGTAAAGTTAGGAACTGAGTGATAACTTCTGTTTATTTGGCCTCATTCATCTCACCCTCCTTATTCATTCTCTCTGTGGTCTTCATATTGTAGAGCTGTGTCCTTGCTACATTTATGTCACCTTATCAGAAAATGAGTTAATCTGAGAGGAGGAAACCTTGATTGAGAAATCCATAAAATCATGTTGAGGCAATCCTATTTAGCACTTTTTTAATTACTGATTGACTGGTAAGGCCCAGCCCATTGTGGGGTGGTCCCATCCCTGGGCTTGTGATCCTAGGTTCTATAGGAATGCAGGTTGAAAGTGACTCATTTTGAGTAAGCCAATACACAGTATCCCTCTATGGACTCTGCATCAGATCCTGCCTTCAGGTCACTGCCCTGTCTGAGTTTCTGTCCTGGCTTCCTTCATGGATAGACTACTGTGTGAAATTATAAGCAAAATGAGTCCTCTCCTCCCCAGTTGGCTGCTTGGTCATGGCATTTTTTTACAGCAATAAAAACCCTAAAACAAGTTAGCACCAGTGTAGTGGTCATTGCTGGGGTAGACTTGATCATGTTTTGGAGAGGATTGTAGAAGGACTTTGGAATTCTCATCTCCCCGACAATTGTTTACTGATTATATGACCACAGTGAAGGTCCTAGTATATTTTGTAATTTTGATGAATTCTCTCTTATTATATTTGTCCTGAAATTTTTAAGTACTGAGAACTTTCCTTTTTCCCCACAGGAGGTAAAGTATCAATGTAGAAGGTACCTACTATATATATATATATATAAAAAACATATTAACTTGTCTAGATAAAACAATTACAAGTTAAAACCAGAGAAGGTAGGTCAAATCATCAACTCAAACAGATAAATGATCATTTGCAGTCATAAATTGAGAACAATAGGCAACAGGAACCCTCAGTTCTGTCAGAGAAAATCTTCTAACAATCTTGTAACAACTGAGAGAGTTACCCCCCCCTCCAGATTTCTTAGGACTTTCTTAATTCCTTAATCCTAATGAATTTTTCTTAATTTTATAATTCTAGGATTATGAGGTAAGGTATATTTCAAAATTCTTTCTTTTTACATTTTTTTTATTAACTTGAGTATTTCTTATATACATTTCGAGTGTTATTCCCTTTCCCGGTTTCTAGGCAAACATCACCCTCCCCCTTCCCCTTCCTTATGGGTGTTCCCCTCCCAACCCTCCCACCATTGCCACCTCCCCCCACCAGTCTAGTTCACTGGGGGTTCAGACTTAGCAGGACCCAGGGCTTCCCCTTCCACTGGTGCTCTTACTAGGATATTCATTGCTACCTATGATGTCAGAGTCCAGGGTCAGTCCATGTATAGTCTTTAGGTAGTGGCTTAGTCCCTGGAAGCTCTGGTTGCTTGGTATTGTTGTACATATGGGGTCTCGAGCCCCTTCAACCTCTTCCAGTTCTTTCTCTGATTCCTTCAACGGGGGTCCTATTCTCAGTTCAGTGGTTTGCTGCTGGCATTCGCCTCTGTATTTGCTGTATTCTGGCTGTGTCTCTCAGGAGCAATCTACATCCGTCTCCTGTCGGTCTGCACTTCTTTGCTTCATCCATCTTGTCTAATTGGGTGGCTGTATATGTATGGGCCACATGTGGGGCAGGCTCTCAATGGATTTTCCTTCAGTCTCTGTATTAATCTTTGCCTCTCTCTTCCCTGCCAAGGGTATTCTTGTTCCCCTTTTAAAGAAGGAGTGAAGCATTCACATTTTGATCATCCATCTTGAGTTTCATTTGTTCTAGGCATCTAGGGTAACTCAAGCATTTTGGCTAATAGCCACTTATCAATGAGTGCATACCATGTATGTCTTTCTGTGATTGGGTTAGCTCACTCAGGATGATATTTTCCAGTTCCAACCATTTGCCTACGAATTTCATAAAGTCATTGTTTTTGATAGCTGAGTAATATTCCATTGTGTAGATGTACCACATTTTCAGTATCCATTCCTCTGTTGAAGAGCATCTGGGTTCTTTCCAGCTTCTGGCTTTTATAAATAAGGCTGCAATGAACATAGTGGAGCACGTGTCTTTTTTATATGTTGGGGCATCTTGTGGGTATATGCCCAAGAGAGGTATAGCTGGATCCTCAGGCAGTTCAATGTCCAATTTTCTGAGGATCCTCCAGACTGATTTCCAGAATGGTTTTACCAGCCTGCAATCCCACCAACAATGGAGGAGTGTTCCTCTTTCTTCACATCCTCGCCAGCATCTGTTGTCCCCTGAGTTTTTGATCTTAGCCATTCTCACTGGTGTGAGGTGAAATCTCAGGGTTGTTTTGATTTGCATTTCCCTTATGACTAAAGATGTTGAACATTTCTTTAGGTGTTTCTCAGCCATTCGGCATTCCTCAGCTGTGAATTCTTTGTTTAGCTCTGAACCCCATTTTTTAATAGGGTTATTTGTTTCCCTGCGGCCTAACTTCTTGAGTTCTTTGTATATTTTGGATATAAGGCCTCTATCTGTTGTAGGATTGGTAAAGATCTTTTCCCAATCTGTTGGTTGCCCTTTTGTCCTAACCACAGTGTCCTTTGCCTTACAGAAGCTTTGCAGTTTTATGAGATCCCATTTGTCGATTCTTGACTGTAGAGCGTAAGCCATTGGTGTTTTGTTCAGGAAATTTTTTCCAGTGCCCATGTGTTCCAGATGCTTCCCTAGTTTTTCTTCTATTAGTTTGAGTGTGTCTGGTTTGATGTCGAGGTCCTTGATCCACTTGGACTTAAGCTTTGTACAGGGTGATAAGCATGGATCAATCTGCATTCTTCTACATGTTGCCCTCCAGTTGAACCAGCACCATTTGCTGAAAATGCTATCTTTTTTCCATTGGATGGTTTTGGCTCCTTTGTCAAAAATCAAGTGACCATAGGTGTGTGGGTTCATTTCTGGGTCTTCAATTGTATTCCATTGGTCTATCTGTCTGTCTCAGTACCAATACCATGCAGTTTTTATCACTATTGCTCTGTAATACTGCTTGAGTTCAGAGATAGTGATTCCCCCTGAAGTCCTTTTATTGTTGAGGATAGCTTTAGCTATCCTAGGTTTTTTGTTATTCCAGATGAATTTGCAAATTGTTCTGTCTAACTCTTTGAAGAATTGGATTGGTATTTTGATGGGGATTGCATTGAATCTGTAGATTGCTTTTGGTAAAATTGTCATTTTTACTATATTAATCCTGCCAATCCATGAGCATGGGAGATCTTTCCATCTTCTGAGGTCTTCTTCAATTTCCTTCTTCATTGTCTTGAAGTTCTTATTGTACAGATCTTTTACTTGCTTTGTTAAAGTCACACCGAGGTACTTTATATTATTTAGGTCTATTATGAAGGGTGTCGTTTCCCTAATTTCTTTCTCGGCTTGTTTCTCTTTTGTGTAGAGGAAGGCTACTGATTTATTTGAGTTAATTTTATACCCAGCCACTTTCCTGAAGTTCTTTATCAGCTTTAGTAGTTCTGTGGTGGAACTTTTGGGATCATTTAAATATACTATCATATCTTCTGCAAATAGTGATATTTTGACTTCTTCTTTTCCGATCTGTATCCCCTTGACCTCCTTTTGTTGTCTGATTGCTCTGGCTAGAACTTCAAGAACTATATTGAATAAGTAGGGAGAGAGTTGGCAGCCTTGTCTAGTCCCTGATTTTAGTGGGATTGCTTCAAGTTTCCCTCCATTTAGTTTAATGTTAGCAACTGGTTTGCTGTATATGGCTTTTACTATGTTCAGGTATGGGCCTTGAATTCCTATTCTTTCCAGGACTTTTATCATGAAGGGGTGTTGAATTTTGTCAAATGCTTTCTCAGCATCTAATGAAATGATCATGTGGTTTTGTTCTTGGTTTATATAATGGATCACGTTGATGGTTTTCCGTATATTAAACCATCCCTGCATGCCTGGGATGAAGCCTACTTGGTCATGGTGGATGATTGTTTTGATGTGCTCTTGGAATCGGTTTGCCAGAATTTTGTTGAGTATTTTTGTGTTGATATTCATAAGGGAAATTGGTCTGAAGTTCTCTTTCTTTGTTGCGTCTTTGTGTGGTTTAGGTATAAGAGTAATTGTGGCTTCGTAGAAGGTATTCGGTAGTGATCCATCTGTTTCAATTTTTTGCAATAGTTTGGATAATATTGGTATGAGGTCTTCTATGAAGGTTTGATAGAATTCTGCACTAAACCCGTCTGGACCTGGGCTCTTTTTGGTTGGGAGACATTTAATGACTGCTTCTATTTCCTTAGGAGTTATGGGGTTGTTTAACTGGTTTTCTGTTCCTGATTTAACTTCGGTACCTGGTATCTGTCTAGGAAATTGTCCATTTCCTGAAGATTTTCAAGTTTTGTTGAATATAGGTTTTTATAGTAAGTTCTGATGATTTTTTGAATTTCCTCTGAATCTGTTGTTATGTCTCCCTTTTCATTTCTGATTCTGTAAATTTGGACTTACTCTCTGTGTCCGCTCGTTAGTCTGGCTAAGGGTTTATCCATCTTGTTGATTTTCTCAAAGAACCAACTTTTGGTTCTGTTGATTCTTTCTATGGTCCTTTTTGTTTCTACTTGGTTGATTTCCGCTCTGAGTTTGCTTATTTCCTGCCTTCTACTCCTCCTGGGTGTATTTGCTTCTTTTTGTTCTAGAGCTTTTAGGTGTGCTGTCAAGCTGCTGACATATGCTCTTTCCTGTTTCTTTCTGCAGGCACTCAGCGCTATGAGTTTTCCTCTTAGCACAGCTTTCATTGTGTTCCATAAGTTTGGGTATGTTGTACCTTCATTTTCATTAAATTCTAAATATTTTTTAATTTCTTTCTTTATTTCTTCCTTGACCAGGTTATCATTGAGTAGAGCATTGTTCAATTTCCAAGTATATGTGGGCATTCTTCCTTGATTGTTATTGAAGACCAGTTTTAGGCCGTGGTGGTCCGATAGCACGCATGGGATTATTTCTATCTTTCTGTACCTGTTGAGGCCCGTTTTTTGACCAATTATATGGTCAATTTTGGAGAAAGTACCATGAGGAGCTGAGAAGAAGGTATATCCTTTTGCTTTAGGATAGAATGTTCTATAAATATCCATTAAGTCCATTTGGTTCATGACTTCTCTTAGTCTGTCTACATCTCTGTTTAATTTCTGTTTCCATGATCTGTCCATTGATGAGAGTGGGGTGTTGAAATCTCCCACTATTATTGTGTGAGGTGCAATGTGTGTTTTGAGCTTTAGTAAGGTTTCTTTTACGTATGTAGGTGCCCTTGTATTTGGGGCATTGATATTTAGGATTGAGAATTCATCTTGGTGGATTTTTCCTTTGATGAATATGAAGTGTCCTTCCTTATCTTTTTTGATGACTTTTAATTGAGAATTGATTTTATTTGATATTAGAATGACTACTGCAGCTTGCTTCTTCTGACCATTTGCTTGGAAAATCGTTTTCCAGCCTTTCACTCTGAGGTAATGTCTGTCTTTGTCTCTGAGGTGTGTTTCCTGTAGGCAGCAGAATGCAGGGTCCTCGTTGCGTATCCAGTTTGTTAATCTATGTCTTTTTATTGGGGAGTTGAGGCCATTGATATTGAGAGATATTAAGGAATAGTGATTATTGCTTCCCGTTATATTCATATTTGGATGTGAGGTTATGTTTGTGTGCTTTCATTCTCTTTGTTTTGTTGCCAAGACGATTAGTTTCTTGCTTCTTCTAGGGTATAGCTTGCCTCCTTATGTTGGGCTTTACCATTTATTATCCTTTGTAGTGCTGGATTTGTAGAAAGATATTGTGTAAATTTGGTTTTGTCATGGAATATCTTGGTTTCTCCATCTATGTTAATTGAGAGTTTTGCAGGATACAGTAACCTGGGCTGGCATTTGTGTTCTCTTAGGGTCTGTATGACATCAGTCCAGGATCTTCTGGCCTTCATAGTTTCTGGCGAGAAGTCTGGTGTGATTCCGATAGGTCTGCCTTTATATGTTACTTGACCTTTTTCCCTTACTGCTTTTAATATTCTTTCTTTATTTTGTGCGTTTGGTGTTTTGACTATTATGTGACGGGAGGTGTTTCTTTTCTGGTCCAATCTATTTGGTGTTCTGTAGGCTTCTTGTATGCCTATGGGTATCTCTTTTTTTAGGTTAGGGAAGTTTTCTTCTATGATTTTGTTGAAGATATTTACTGGTCCTTTGAGCTGGGAGTCTTCACGCTCTTCTGTACCTATTATCCTTAGGTTTGATCTTCTCATTGAGTCCTGGATTTCCTGTATGTTTTGGACCAGTAGCTTTTTCCGCTTTACATTATCTTTGACAGTTGAGTCAATGATTTCTATGGAATCTTCTGCTCCTGAGATTCTCTCTTCCATCTCATGTATTCTGTTGGTAAAGCTTGTATCTACAGCTCCTTGTCTCTTCTTTTGGTTTTCTATATCCAGGGTTGTTTCCATGTGTTCTTTCTTGATTGCTTCTATTTCCATTTTTAATTCCTTCAACTGTTTGATTGTGTTTTCCTGGAATTCTTTCAGGGATTTTTGTGACTCCTCTCTATGGGCTTCTACTTGTTTATTTATGATTTCCTGATATTCTTTCAGGGATTTTTGTGTCTCCTCTCTATGGGCTTCTACTTGTTTATTCATGTTTTCCTGGAATTCTTTCAGGCATTTTTGCGATTCCTCTCTGTAGGCTTCTACTTGTTTATTAATGTTTTCCTATGTTTCTCTAAGGGAGTTCTACACGTCTTTCTTGAAGTCCTCCAGCATCATGATCAAATATGATTTTGAAACTAGATCTTGCTTTTCTGGTGTGTTTGGACATTCCATGTTTGTTTTGGTGGGAGAATTGGGCTCCAATGATGCCATGCAGTCTTGGTTTCTGTTGCTTGGGTTCCTGCGCTTGCCTCTCGCCATCGGATTATCTCTAGTGTTACTTTGTTCTGCTATTTCTGACTGTGGCTAGACTGTCCCTATAAACCTGTGAGTCAGGAGTGATGTAGACCTGTTTTACTGTTTTCTTTCAGCCAGTTATGGGGATAGAGTGTTCTGCTTTCGTGCATGTAGTTTTTCCTCCGTACAGGTCTTCAGCTGTTCCGGTGGGCCTGTGTCTTGAGTTCACCAGGCAGGTCACTTGCAGCATACAAGTTGGTCTTACCTGTGGTCCCGAGGCTTAAGTCGCTCGCGGGGTGCTGCCCACCGGCTCTTTGCAATGGCAGCAACCAGGAAGACCTGTGCCGCCCCTTCTGGGAGCTTCAGTGCACCAGGGTTCCAGATGGCCTTTGGTGTTTTCCTCTGGCGTCCGAGATGTGTGTGCAGAGAGCAGTCTCTTCTGGTTTCCCAGGCTTGTCTGCCTCTCTGAAGGTTTAGCTCTCCCTCCCACGGGATTTGGGTGCAGAGAACTGTTTGTCCGGTCTGTTTCCTTCAGGTTCCTGTGGTGTCTCATGCAGGGGTCCTGCCGCTCCTGGGCCCTCCCCCACGGGAGCCCAGAGGCCTTATACAGTTTCCTCTTGGGCCAGGGATGTGGGCAGGGGTGGGCAGTGTTGGTGGTCTCTTCCGCTCTACAGCCTCAGGAGTGCCCACCTGACCAGGCGGTGAGGTCTCTTTCCCACGAGGTCTGGGAGCAGAGAGTTGCTGCGGGCCGGGTTCCTCGGGTGTGGGACTTCCGGTAAACACAGGACGTGCCCGGTCCTAGAGGAATTCTGCCTCTGTGTGTCCCAATTTCACCAGGCAGCTTTCTTGCAACAGACAAGTTGGTCTTACCTGTGGTCCGGAGGCTTAAGTTTGCTCACGGGGTGCTGCCCACAGGCTCTTTGCGGCGGCAGCAACCAGGAAGACCTGTGCCGCCCCTTCTGGGAGCTTCAGTGCACCAGGGTTCCAGATGGCCTTTGGTGTTTTCCTCTGGCGTCCGAGATGTGTGTGCAGAGAGCAGTCTCTTCTGGTTTCCCAGGCTTGTCTGCCTCTCTGAAGGTTTAGCTCTCCCTCCCACGGGATTTGGGTGCAGAGAACTGTTTGTCCGGTCTGTTTCCTTCAGGTTCCTGTGGTGTCTCATGCAGGGGTCCTGCCGCTCCTGGGCCCTCCCCCACGGGAGCCCAGAGGCCTTATACAGTTTCCTCTTGGGCCAGGGATGTGGGCAGGGGTGGGCAGTGTTGGTGGTCTCTTCCGCTCTACAGCCTCAGGAGTGCCCACCTGACCAGGCGGTGAGGTCTCTTTCCCACGAGGTCTGGGAGCAGAGAGTTGCTGCGGGCCGGGTTCCTCGGGTGTGGGACTTCCGGTAAACACAGGACGTGCCCGGTCCTAGAGGAATTCTGCCTCTGTGTGTCCCAATTTCACCAGGCAGCTTTCTTGCAACAGACAAGTTGGTCTTACCTGTGGTCCGGAGGCTTAAGTTTGCTCACGGGGTGCTGCCCACAGGCTCTTTGCGGCGGCAGCAACCAGGAAGACCTGTGCCGCCCCTTCTGGGAGCTTCAGTGCACCAGGGTTCCAGATGGCCTTTGGTGTTTTCCTCTGGCGTCCGAGATGTGTGTGCAGAGAGCAGTCTCTTCTGGTTTCCCAGGCTTGTCTGCCTCTCTGAAGGTTTAGCTCTCCCTCCCACGGGATTTGGGTGCAGAGAACTGTTTGTCCAGTCTGTTTCCTTCAGGTTCCAGTGGTGTCTCAGGCAGGGGTCCTGCCGCTCCTGGGCCCTCCCCCACGGGAGCCCAGAGGCCTTATACCGTTTCCACTTGGGCCAGGGATGTGGGCAGGGGTGGGCAGTGTTGGTGGTCTCTTCCGCTCTGCAGCCTCAGGAGTGCCCACCTGACCAGGCAGTGAGGTCTCTTTCCCACGAGGTCTGGGAGCAGAGAGCTGCTGCGGGCCGGGATCCGCGGGTGTGGGACTTCTGGTAAACACAGGACGTGCCCGGTCCTAGAGGAATTCTGCCTCTGTGTGTCCCAATTTCACCAGGCAGCTTTCTTGCAACAGACAAGTTGGTCTTACCTGTGGTCCGGAGGCTTAAGTTTGCTCGCGGGGTGCTGCCCACAGGCTCTTTGCGGCGGCAGCAACCAGGAAGACCTGTGCCGCCCCTTCTGGGAGCTTCAGTGCACCAGGGTTCCAGATGGCCTTTGGTGTTTTCCTCTGGCGTCCGAGATGTGTGTGCAGAGAGCAGTCTCTTCTGGTTTCCCAGGCTTGTCTGCCTCTCTGAAGGTTTAGCTCTCACTCCCACGGGATTTGGGTGCAGAGAACTGTTTGTCCTGTCTGTTGCCTTCAGGTTCCAGTGGTGTCTCAGGCAGGGGTCCTGCTGCTCCTGGGCCCTCCCCCACGGGAGCCCAGAGGCCTTATACCGTTTCCACTTGGGCCAGGGATGTGGGCAGGGGTGGGCAGTGTTGGTGGTCTCTTCCGCTCTGCAGCCTCAGGAGTGCCCACCTGACCAGGCAGTGAGGTCTCTTTCCCACGAGGTCTGGGAGCAGAGAGCTGCTGCGGGCCGGGATCCGCGGGTGTGGGGCCAAAATTCTTTTTTTTAAAAAGTTTTTTGTCTCATAATTTAATGCACATTGGAATAGTTCATTCATGAGGGAGTTTCGCTAAGACTCACAAAGTAAATTAAATTTATAAGACTTAGGAAATACTCACTTCACTAGTCTCCTGAATCTCCTGAAACTTACAAGAATCACAAAGCCCTTATACAGAAGTTCATTTAAGCATCAAAAATTGTTCATGTAAGTAACACTTCACTGATACTCCTTAAGTAGCCTTAATAAACTCTCTGCCTCCTTAAGCTACATTTGAGTAAATTGCTTCTACTACATATATCCTAGCTGGGATGAAAAAATATTTGGTTATTTATCTCCAGAAAAGATTCCATAACAATTGTGTACACAATGAATATAATAATATATATGGTCTAAAGTACATTATATATATATATATATTTATATATATGTATATATATCTACGTGTGCAATGAAATAAAATGCTGTAGCATATTTTTATATGTATGTAGTAATTAGCATGCTCTATTATTACGATAATAAATATCTGACACAAAACAAATTAGGAGCCAGAGTAAATGTCCTATGTTATCTCACAAAATGAACTCATCTTGCCACAGATCTGATAATTTAAATATATTTTAACTTAAGTAGTGGGATCCAAGCCTCCAAACAACTAAAGTTCAATACAAACTATTATTCACCTTCTTCCTGGATGTTTAGAACAACCACAGAAATTTAGAAAATACTTTACTTTTAGAGATTTTTCTTGTTCTGTTTTCCTGTCTCAGACTAATGATGAAATTTTAAGTACGTTTAGCTTTTGAATTTTTAAAAATAGAGAATAGATAAATAATTGACATCTATATTTACATGTTTTAGAATGAAACTTGCTTCTTCTAGTTGTATGCACTATGCCTTGATGGTTTACACTTTTTGTATCCTAAATTATTACAGTCAAAATACTTATATGTGAGCACCATTAAGAAGGGTACTTTATATCAAAAAACAAAACAAAATTCCTCAGTGCCATACTGATATCGTATATATAATAATAGCTATTACTACTTAGTGTTCAACATATAGCTTTTACATAATTACATAGATGACACTATAGTTTCTTCAAAGTGTCAGATGGAGATGTTGCCTATTTGCTACTGGAACTCTCTCTAACTTCTGTGATTGTATTTCACATCCATCAAGAGTTCCCTTTGACATATTATCTTTAACATTTTATACTTCCTCAAATGTCACTTCTCAATTGGTTGTAGTGACATGGTTATAACGTATCAATGAGCTCCTCAATCCATCTATTCTAGTTTGCTTGTCTTTTGCTGTAATTTTAGCCCAAAACTAAAGCAGATTTAGGGGAAATAGTTTTATTTTGTGGACATGTCATAGTCTATTATTGAGGGATACTAAAGGACGAATTCAGGGCAGGGATGCAGATGCAAGAACAGAATCAGAGGCCACAGGTGAATGTTGCTTCAATGACTTTTCCGCCTAAGGTTTGCTCTGCTCCCTTATATAACCCAGGACCACTTGACTCAGAATGACACTGCTGACCATAAATGTGCATTTTTTAAAAAATCAATTAGAAATAAAGAAAATGTCCCAAACCCATTCATGCCCAAAGGCTAATCTAATGGTGGTAAGTCCTCAAGTGAGATTCTTTTTTCCCTTGGGGTGTCAAGCTGACAATAATAGATATCAATACTCCTTTTCTTTGAGAATAATAAAGGCTTTCCTGAGAAGCTAGAATCTGAGAACACCAAGCAGTTGCACAGCCACATGGAGCCAAAGGTAGTTCTTGGTTTGAGAATTTTAAGAATGACATTCCAGACCAAAGAGGTGACTCTTTGTGAGACGATTTTAAATCCATGGGTGGGTGAAATATTAAGAGGAATTGACTCACATTGAAGTACACTCACAGCCTAGGGCTCCAGGGGAAAAGGACTTCATCAAGAAGCTATTCAGTGAGTGTTTTAAATGACTTAACAGCAGAAACTGAGGGAAGTATGATCAGGGCTAGGAGATGCTCAATCCTATGGTCTCCAACTTGTGTGTTCTGGTTTCTCCTCTAAGCTTCTGTCATATAGTCATTCATTGCCAGCAGGTAGACGTGGTCATTTGGAAGAAGGCAGAGAAACAGAAAATAGAATAATTTTCTTTATTTATGGTCTCCAAAAGTAGACAGTTTAAAACTGCCTTTTCAAGTTCTCTGCCTTATGTGGCCAGTTGTTGACATATTCTATTACCATCAGTTATATGTCTGCTGGTTCTTGTGTTTCTTTCCTCATTTAGCTCTGTTCACTTTGATCCCATAACCCTAAACACTCATGCTATTTTATTCCCTTTCACTGAACCAGGTGTGTTCTTGGCTACAATGGGAGAGGGGGGACGTCAACTGATATTCCATGGCACAATGGACTAGCTTGTAGTTCTTCCCACTAATTTCCGTCAATGCACTCAAGCTGCTGTAACACAATATCACAAATAAAGTAGCTTAATAATAAACTGGGATGTACAGGATCATGGGTCATAGGAAATTCCTTCTCATTATGCTTTTACAGGAAGAAAAATGCTCCTTTACATCCTCACAGAGGGAAAATGTGGCATTCTTTTACTATTTATGATTTTTTTGTGTGTCTCTATTTTTTTGTATGTACCTACATATGTACATGCATCTCAGGGTCAGAGATGTCAGTTGTCTTCCTCAATAACTCTATAACTTCATTCTGTATTTTTTAATTGATTTCTTATTAAATATGAACCTACAGATTAGGCTAGACTGACTGGCGAGAGAAATCTGTGCATCCTCCTGCTTGATCACCCATTTGTCACTGGTGCCTGTATCATAGTAATATGCCATTTTTTTCAGGTGTATGGGATGTGAACTCTGGTCTCTTGATGGAGCAGCAAATGTTACAGAGTAAATTATTTCTCTAGATACTGCATGAAGTTTAAAAGAAGGAGGAGGAAGAGGACTAATAGAAATAGCAATTAACTTCAATTTTGGGCAAATGGTCTATATTTGGTTGCAGTGGAAATTAATCAATTAAATAATTGCATTGTTTCTCAAAATTTTCATAAAAGAGAAAGCAAACCCCAATAACATTTAGTTTGATATTAAGTACTTTCCATAGCATTACATAATCCAATCAAGTTACAGATAACATCAGCCATCACACTCCTCATTAAAAAATCATGATGGTCCCCACAGAGGAGGGCCCAGGAGCAGGAGGACCTCTGCGCATGAGACACCGCCATAATCTGAAGGAAAAGACCGGACAAACAGTTCTCTGCACCCAAATCCCATGGAAGGGAGAGCTAAACCTTCAGAGAGGCAGACACACCTGGGAAACCAGAAGAGACGACACTCTGCACAATCCTCGGACACCAGAGGAAAACAACAAACGCCATCTGGAACCCTGGTGCATGGAAGCTCCAGGAAAGGGCAGCGCAGATCTTCCTGGTTGGTGCCGCTGCAGGGAGCTCATAAGCAACACCCCACAAGGAAACTTGAGCCTCGAGACCACAGATAAGACCAACTTTCCTGCTGCAAGTGACCTGCCTGGTGAACTCAAGACACAGGCCCACAGGAACAGCTGAAGACCTGTACAGAGGAAAAACTACACGCCCGAAAGCAGAACACATTGTCCCCATAACTGGCTGAAAGAAAACAGGAAAACAGGTCTACAGCACTCCTGACACACAGGCTTATAGGACAGTCTAGCCACTGTCAGAAATAGCAGAACAAAGTAACACTAGAGATAATCTGATGGCAAGAGGCAAGAGCAGGAACCCAAGCAACAGAAACCAAGACTACATGGCATCATCGGAGCCCAATTCTCCCACGAAAACAAACATGGAATATCCAAACACACCAGAAAAGCAAGATCTAGTTTCAAAATCATATTTGATCATGATACTGGAGGACTTCAAGAAAGACATGAAGAATTCCCTTAGAGAACAAGAAAGAATTCCAGGAAAACACAATCAAACAGTTGAAGGAATTAAAAATGGAAATAGAAGCAATCAAGAAAGAACACATGGAAACAACCCTGGATATAGAAAACCAAAAGAAGAGACAAGGAGCTGTAGATACAAGCTTCACCAACAGAATACAAGAGATGGAAGAGAGAATCTCAGGAGCAGAAGATTCCATAGAAATCATTGACTCAACTGTCAAAGATAATGTAGAGCGGAAAAAGCTACTGGTCCAAAACATACAGGAAATCCAGGACTCAATGAGAAGATCAAACCTAAGGATAATAGGTACAGAAGAGCGTGAAGACTCCCAGCTCAAAGGACCAGTAAATATCTTCAACAAAATCATAGAAGAAAACTTCCCAAACCTAAAAAAAGAGATACCCATAGGCATACAAGAAGCCTACAGAACTCCAAATAGATTGGACCAGAAAAGAAACACCTCCTGTCACATAATAGTCAAAACACCAAATGCACAAAATGAAGAAAGAATATTAAAAGCAGTAAGGGAAAAAGGTCAAGTAACATATAAAGGCAGACCTATCGGAATCACACCAGACTTTTGCCAGAAACTATGAAAGCCAGAAGATCCAGGACTGCTGTCATACAGACCCTAAGAGAACACAAATGCCAGCCCAGGTTACTGTATCCTGCAAAACTCTCAATTAACATAGATGGAGAAACCAAGATATTCCATGACAAAACCAAATTTACACAATATCTTTCTACAAATCCAGCACTACAAAGGATAATAAATGGTAAAGCCCAGCATAAGGAGGCAAGCTATACCCTAGAAGAAGCAAGAAACTAATCGTCTTGGCAACAAAACAAAGAGAAGAAAAGCACACAAACATAACCTCACATCCAAATATGTATATAACGGGAAGCAATAATCACTATTCCTTAATATCTCTCAACATCAATGGCCTCAACTCCCCAATAAAAAGATATAGATTAACAAACTGGATACACAACGAGGACCCTGCATTCTGCTGCCTACAGAAAACAAACCTCAGAGACAAAGACAGACTACCTCAGAGTGAAAGGCTGGAAAACAACTTTCCAAGCAAATGGTCGGAAGAAGCAAGCTGGAGTAGCCATTCTAATATCAAATAAAATCAATTTTCAACTAAAAGTCATCAAAAAAGATAAGGAAGGACACTTCATCTTCATCAAAGGAAAAATCCACCAAGATGAACTCTCAATCCTAAATATCTATGCCCCAAATACAAGGGCACCTACATACGTTAAAGAAACCTTACTAAAGCTCAAAACACACATTGCACCTCACACAATAATAGTAGGAGATTTCAACACCCCACTCTCATCAATGGACAGATCATGGAAACAGAAATTAAACAGAGACGTAGACAGACTAAGAGAAATCATGAGCCAAATGGACTTAACAGATATTTATAGAACATTCTATCCTAAAGCAAAAGGATATACCTTCTTCTCAGCTCCTCATGGTACTTTCTCCAAAATTGACCATATAATTGGTCAAAAAACGGGCCTCAACAGGTACAGAAAGATAGAAATAGTCCCATGCGTGCTATCAGACCACCACGGCCTAAAACTGGTCTTCAATAACAATAAGGGAAGGATGCCCATATATACGTGGAAATTGAACAATGCTCTACTCAATGATAACCTTGTCAAGGAGGAAATAAAGAAAGAAATTAAAGACTTTTTAGAATTTAATGAAAATTAATGTACAACATACCCAAACTTATGGGACACAATGAAAGCTGTGCTAAGAGGAAAACTCATAGCGCTCACTGCCTGCAGAAAGAAACAGGAGAGAGCATATTTCAGCAGCTTGACAGCACACCTAAAAGCTCTAGAACAAAAAGAAGCAAATACACCCTGGAGGAGTAGAAGGCAGGAAATAATCAAACTCAGAGCTGAAATCAACCAAGTAGAAACAAAAAGGACCATAGAAAGAATCAACAGAACCAAAAGTTGGCCCTATGAGAAAATCAACAAGATAGATAAACCCTTAGCCAGACTAACGAGAGGACACAGAGAATGTGTCCAAATTAACAAAATTAGAAATTAAAAATCAGAAATGAAAAGGGAGACATAACTACAGATTCAGAGGAAATTCAAAAAATCATCAGATCTTACTATAAAAACCTATATTCAACAAAACTTGAAGATCTGCAGGAAATGGACAATTTCCTAGACAGATACCAGGTATTGAAGTTAAATCAGGAACAGATAAACCAGTTAAACAACCCCATAACTCCTAAAGAAATAGAAGCAGTCATTAAAGGTCTCCCAACCAAAAAGAGCCCAGGTCCAGACGGTTATAGTGCAGAATTCTATGAGACCTTCATAGAAGACCTCATACCAATATTATCCAAACTATTCCATAAAATTGAAACATATGGAGCACTACCGAATTCCTTCTATGAAGCCACAATTACTCTTATACCTAAACCACACAAAGACCCAACAAAGAAAGAGAACTTCAGACCAATTTTCCTTATGAATATCAACGCAAAAATACTCAATAAAATTCTGGCAAACCGAATCCAAGGGCACATCAAAACAATCATCCACCATGACCAAGTAGGCTTCATCCCAGGCATGCAGGGATGGTTTAATATACGGAAAACCATCAACGTGATCCATTATATAAACCAAGAACAAAACCACATGATCATTTCATTAGATGCTGAGAAAGCATTTGATAAAATTCAACACCCCTTCATGATAAAAGTCCTGGAAAGAATAAGAATTCAAGGCCCATACCTAAACATAGTAAAAGCCATATACAGCAAACCAGTTGCTAACATTAAACTAAATGGAGAGAAACTTGAAGCAATCCCACTAAAATCAGGGACTAGACAAGGCTGCCCACTCTCTCCCTTCTTATTCAATATAGTTCTTGAAGTTCTAGCCAGAGCAATCAGACAACAAAAGGAGGTCAAGGGGATACAGATCGGAAAAGAAGAAGTCAAAATATCACTATTTGCAGAAGATATGATAGTTTATTTAAGTGATCCCAAAAGTTCCACTAGAGAACTACTAAAGCTGATAAACTACTTCAGCAAAGTGGCTGGGTATAAAATTAACTCAAATAAATCAGTAGCCTTCCTCTACACAAAAGAGAAACAACCCAGGAAAGAAATTAGGGAAACGACACCCTTCATAATAGACCTAAATAATATAAAGTACCTCGGTGTGACTTTAACAAAGCAAGTAAAAGATTTGTACATTAAGAACTTCAAGACACTGAAGAAAGAAATTGAAGAAGACCTCAGAAGATGGATAGATCTCCCATGCTCGTGGATTGGTAGGTTTAATATAGTAAAAATGACCATTTTACCAAAAGCAATCTACAGATTCATTGCAATCCCCATCAAAATACCAATCCAATTCTTCAAATATTTAGACAGAACAATTTGCAAATTCATCTGGAATAACAAAAAACCCAGGATAGCTAAAACTATCCTCCACAATAAAAGGACTTCAGGGGTAATCACTATCCCTGAACTCAAGCAGTATTACAGAGCAATAGTGATAAAAACTGCATGGTATTGGTACAGAGACAGACAGATAGACCAATGGAATACAATTGAAGACCCAGAAATGAACCCACACACCTATGGTCACCTGATTTTTGACAAAGGAGCCAAAACCATCCAATGGAAAAAAGATAGCATTTTCAGCAAATGGTGCTGGTTCAACTGGAGGGCAACATGTAGAAGAATGCAGATCGATCCATGCTTATCACCCTGCACAAAGCTTAAGTCCAGGTGGATCAATGACCTCCACATCAAACCAGACACACTCAAACTAATAGAAGAAAAACTAGGGAAGCATCTGGAACACATGGGCACTGGAAAAAATTTCCTGAACAAAACACCAATGGCTTATGCTCTAAGATCAAGAATCGACAAATGGGATCTCAGAAAACTGCAAAGCTCTGTAAGGCAAAGGACACTGTGGTTAGGACAAAACAGCAAACAACAGATTGGGAAAAGATCTTTACCAGTCCTACAACAGATAGAGGCCTTATATCCAAAATATACAAAGAACTCAAGAAGTTATACCGCAGGGAGACAAATAACCCTATTAAACATGGGGCTCAGTGCTAAACAAAGAATTCACATCTGAGGAATGCCGAATGGCAGAGAAACACCTAAAGAAATGTTCAACATTTTTAGTCATAAGGAAATGCAAATCAAAACAACCCTGAGATTTCACCTCACACCAGTGAGAATGGCTAAGATCAAAAACTCAGGTGACAGCAGATGCTGGAGAGGATGTGGAGAAAGAGGAACACTCCTCCATTGTTGGTGGGGTTACAGACTGATACAACCATTCTGGAAATCAGTCTGGAGGTTCCTCAGAATATTGGACATTGAACTGCCTGAGGATCCAGCTATACCTCTCTTGGGCATATACCCAAAAGATGCCCCAACATATAAAAAAGACACGTGATCCACTATGTTCATTGCAGCCTTATTTATAATAGCCAGAAGCTGGAAAGAACCCTGATGCCCTTCAACAGAGGAATGGATACAGAAAATGTGGTACATCTACACAATGGAATATTACTCAGCTATCAAAAACAATGACTTTATGAAATTCATAGGCAAATTTTTGGAACTGGAAAATATCATCCTGAGTGAGCTAAACCAATCACAGAAAGACATACATGGAATGCACTCATTGATAAGTGGCTATTAGCCCAAATGCTTGAATTACCCTAGATGCCTAGAACAAATGAAACTCAAGACAGATGATCAAATTGTGAATGCTTCACTCCTTCTTTGAAAGGGGAACAAGAATACCCTTGGCAGGGAATAGAGAGGCAAAGATTAATACAGAGACTGAAGGAACACCCATTCAGTGCCTGCCCCACATGTGGCCCATACATATACAGCCACCCAATTAGACAAGATGGATGAAGCAAAGAAGTGCAGAGCGACAGGAGCCGGATGTAGATCGCTCCTGAGAGACACAGCCAGAATACAGCAAATACAGAGGCGAATGCCAGCAGCAAACCACTGAACTGAGAATAGTACCCCCGTTGAAGGAATCAGAAAGAACTGGAAGAGCTTGAAGGGGCTCGAGACCCCATATGTACAACAATACCAAGCAACCAGAGCTTCCAGGGACTAAGCCACTACCTAAAGACTATACATGGACTGACCCTGGACTCTGACCTCATAGGTAGCAATGAATATCCTAGTAAGAGCACCAGTGGAAGAGGAAGCCATGGGTCCTGCTAAGACTGAACCCCCAGTGAACTAGACTGTTGTGGGGGGAGGGCGGCAATGGGGGGAGGGTTGAGAGGGGAACACCCATAAGGAAGGGGAGGGGGGAGGGGTATGTTTGCCCGGAAACCGGGAAAGGGAATAACACTCGAAATGTATATAAGAAATACTTAAGTTAATAAAAAAAAAGCTTTGAGACATTAAACAAGATTACTAATTCAATTAATTTCACTAGTCTATGCTGTAGGTGTGGTCACTTAGAAAAATTTGATATGTAACAATAATTATAAAATTCTGTGATATAAACACAATATTGAGAGTCAATTTTTTTGAGACCTCACAATTTACTAAACACATTTGTAAATGCACGGTGTGGAGGGATCATCTCTGGACCAGCCAGGTGAAGTGCCTTGAACTCTTGCATCTTTCCTACAGTAGAAATGAGGGGTGAACTGACTGAACTATAACTTCACTTATCCAACCAAACCAGAATGTGGGTATTGTTTTTTTTTGTTTGTTTGTTTTGTTTTTTTTTCTTTTTTTTTTCGGGGCTGGGGAGTATTGTTATAGTTGTGTGTTGTAGCAAATAAAAGTGAATAATTAGAAGGCTTTGTATAAGTCTGATTATGATAGATAGTAGGGGGACCTGATTCCATCTGCTAAAATCCTTCAAAGCGACATTGGTCTTTCTCAGGAGAAGAAAGAAAAGGTGGAGGAGGAGAAGGTGTAGGGAACAAGAGAGATCTGAGTTTGGACAACAGATTTTGCATATTTTCTAGCATCCCTGCCCTCCTTTTGATAACCTATCCCTGGGAACAGCAACCAGGACTCCTTCTGACTTATTCTTATTCTGTTGTGTAACTGTGTGCGGCATTTGTTTGTTCTTGCTTGCTTATTCCTGGTCGTGATGGAAATTAAATGTAGGGTATTTTTCATACTATTATTCCAATAAATACTGGAACCACCAAAAAAGAATCATGATGGTAAATCTTCTGATGTTTACTATTTATACCTCATTATCTGTCAAATTTGAGTCCTAGAATTTTCAAATTGACTGAATTTATTTCATGATTCACAGTCATAATTACAGTCATAATAATATATTTTAATATTTAAAATATATACTTGATTACTCCTTTTGCTTGAGTAAAACCCTACAATTACAACTCACAGTTGCAGAATTACTAGCTTTAACACTTGAAAATAAGGCATATTGCTTATACATACATTAATGATAATGCCAGTTAGGAAGTTGAATTCAAGATAGTCATATTTGAAATACTGTAATATAAGAAAAATTTGAATTATCACTTGCAAGCTGCAGCACGTAGGATTGCTGGCCCTGAGCCTCACCTGGGCAGCATCAGAGAGCTGACCATGGTGATATGGGCACAGAAGAGACGTCCCCAGGGTGTTAGAACAGGAGAGCTGGTTCTACCCCTTACCTGATGCTGCAGGAACAACAGCTGACTCCACCCCTCTCTTGAGCATAGTAGGCAAATTAGTGGAGGAGATCTTGTAGGTTGACCAAATCCACTACCATCAAGGCCACGATCCAGGAATTTTGAGTTGGTCCATCCGAACATCTATTCTATCTACTAAATAATGGAGAATGTGGAGCTGCGGGTCATGCAGAACCAAAGCTCCAAAAATCTCCATGACACAGAGCAACCAGAGGATACCCAAGAGGAGTTCCAGTGAGGATGCATGATTGATGGTGTAGCAGAGGCCTGAGGCTTCAAACCAGACCAACCACTTACTGCAAAAAACATTTGCAAGTAAAGCTGTTAGGGCAAAAGGATATATTGTGCGACATACTGTGACACACTACAGCTTCCACTGTGGTGTTTTTGTTTGCTTGCTTTTAATTTTTGCTTTTCTGTGTTTGTTTTTGTGGGGGAGGTTGCAAAGGTAAAGGGTAGATATGAAGGGATAAGGAGATAAGTGGAGACTGAGGTGCATGATGTGACCTCATGATTTACAAAGAATAAATCAAAAGTTAAAAAAATAGTAAGTTCATCTTTCTGTTAGAAGAATTAAAACAAACATGTTTGAGTACTTGATTTTTGTTATGACTAATATTGTCATTTCCACATGCTGTACCACCTTATCTTCATGGGAAGCATAAATGATATTATTAAGATAATCTATCAATCAAACATAGGGACCATACATAATATTCTGTGGTTTAAACCGTAGGCACTGACTAGGCAATCTTATAAGATTTAGAGTAAGTGTTGTGTCTCATGGTCCTGTGGAAAAGGCTATAAAAGTTTTAATGACACATGTCAAACTCATATCAGTATTGTCATATTAATTTTTTTGGGTAGAACAAGTGTTCACTCATCCTTATGTACACCAATCATATACTAAAGAGGGATTTCGCCAAAGACTGACTTACAGAATACAGATGAGATATTACTTCCAGGAGTATGTATTACCCCCAAACAGCTGCATCAGTGAAATGTCTCACTAAATATGGAATTATCTCTGAGGAAGCTGAATTATGGAGTTTGGCTGTGAATTAGTATTTGATTTTTGTGTTTTGTTGAGCATCTGCAAAGATATCTTGCAGCTCACCAAAAGGAAGGGTAGCTGAGATTTACTAGGAAGGATACCTGCACCCGTATTTTTTTTAAACAGGAAATGTTATGTAATTGCTTTTGTCGCTGAAAATGTTCATAATTGCTTATTATCTTGGGTAGAGTATGTGAATATGAATAGCACATTTTCAGACTTAATTCTCTTTTATATCTTTATAAAGTTAACATGAAAAGTTTTCATGATTTATTTATAGCCTTTTGCTTTTGTCCATGAAGAGGTGTGGTTAGTAGTCATATGATAGGACTAGACTGAAACACAAGAACCATTTGAATTAAAAAGATATCAATCACCATTAATCTTAGTGACCAAACTCCCTTCACTCAGAGACCCCACTGTCTGTTCAGGGTCTTTCCATAATCTCTTGATGCTCATTCACAATTGGATTTGTGTATAATTTTTAGACGATCTTTTAGAAGTGATATTCTCTTAGTTACACTACAATTTCTGCTTTGATAGGAAGGTCAGGTGCTGTTTTAGGAATGAAAACTCAAGAAAAGTAAGACCTCAACACTCAGCCAGGTTTTACTAAAAGCAGAATTTTGCCCATGCATGTGCATACACACCAACACACACACCAGACAACACACACACACACACACACACACACACACACATGCACACACACACGCACACACAGAATGTACCAAAGCACACAAAGAGATGGACATTTCAGGTGAGACTACTATGTGAGTTTGTTCAGCAGAGCCAAAATTTGTATGTGTTGGTGTGGGATAAATTGCCTTCTTTCCTTGCTGGTTTGGACAGACAGAGAAGATTGGACAACATGGGCAAAGAAAGGGAAGCTGATTGACACCCACGACTAAAGCCTCCTCCTCACAACCCACCACCACTCCTCAGAAAGAAGAAGCAGGAAACAGTCACATTAAAGGTTTAATTGAAAAATTTTTATTAAGCTACCTAGACCTTTTTCTTGTCTCTCTGACTGCTGAGAAGCTGTCTACTTCCTACGCTTCAAATATGAATTCTACAAAAATAGTTATTGCAGTGGTTGGGAAATAATGACAGAAATGAAGTCAGGACATCTTCACTCCAGATAGGTTTTTGGCCAAATAATTTTGTATTGTAAAGTTGAGTCTATAAATTTTTCAAATTCATTTTATAAGTATTTAAGTGGAAACAGTATCTCAGCTACGCTTGCACAGTGATGTAAGCTTATGTCCGTGATTCTCTTCTTTGGCACCTTTTATAATTGCTTGGGCCTTAATATACTGGAGAATTAATTTCATAGCACAATTTTATTGCAGTTATCCAGATATAATGTTAGCACTTTCTGTGCACTCTCCCTCCTCTTTATCTCCACTTTTAGTTTTCTAAATTACCAATCTCTCCATCTCTGATTTAATGCATTCTGGCTTTACAATTCCAGATTACTTGGGTCGGCAGTATGTGTTATCCCCATTTCTAACTTCAAATACTAACAAAAGATAATTGATCACTCACCAAAATACTGAACATTGAGGAGCATATTAATTAGCACAGCTCTACAACGTAAACCTGCATGTTTGGCATCCAGAATTCATTGCTTATATTTTACTGACCAGGTATCGCAGTTGTTATATAACCTCTAATTTAGTTTTTGAATTCTTATGTTTATAGTTACCTAGAAAATAAATATTATTTTGCTGTGAATAATAACTCTATTATGTTTTATGTAGTCACATATAACCTAAGCCCCTTAGTATCTTTACATTTTCTCTATAGTCGAGCATGCCAACCACCCAGAGAATGACAAGTCGGGATTGACTTAAGTAGTCATAGAATATTAATGTTTGACTTAAGAGCATAGAAAACTTTGTGACACTGAGGAAAAAAAAACTTCACTGTATATGCCAATCATAAGATTTTTCTAGGATGCTATACATATATATATATATATATATATATATATATATATATATATGTGTGTGTGTGTGTGTGTGTGTGTGTGTGTGTATATATATATATGTATAACAAATTTTCCTTTATTTTGTGTATTACTCAAATGTATGTCTTAGAATTTTACTGCTAGGAACGGACATCACAAAGACAATTCTTATAAGTACAACATTTACCCAAGATGCAATCCACAGACCACAGTAACCTCAAGAAAAGGATGACCAAAATGCGGATGCTCCTACTCCTTAAAAGAGGGAACAAAAATATACATAGGAGGGGATATGAGGCAAAGTTTAGAGCAGCAACCAAAGGAACAGCCCTTCAGAGCCTGCCCCACCAAAACTAGATAAGAAGAATGAAGCTAAAAAGTGCATGGTTTAAGGGACAGGATAGTGATCTCTCCTGAGAGACACATCCAGAGCATATCCAATACAGTGGTCAATGCTAGGAGCAAATCACTTAACTGAGAATAGGATCCACTTTGGGGGAATAAGAGGAAGGATTGAAAGAGCTGAAGGGGCTTGCAACCCCATAAGAACAGCAATGCCAACCAACCAGAGCTTCCAGGGACTAAACCACTAGAAAAAGACTATACATGACCTGACCCAGGGCTCCAACTGCATATGTAACAGAGAATAGCCTTATTGGGGCACCAGTGGAAGGGAAAGCTCTAGGTCCTGCCAAGGTTGAATCCCAAGTGCAGAGGAATGTCAGGGGTCAGTAAGGTGGGTAGATGGGGGGAACACCGGTATGGGGGAGAGGGGATGGGGGTTTATGGACAGGAAACCGGGAAAGGGAATAACATTTTTTTCATCTTTATTAACTTGGGTATTTCTTATTTACATTTCGATTGTTATTTCCTTTCCCGATTTCCGGGCCAACATCCCTCCAACCCCTCCTCTTCCCCTTCTATATGGGTGTTCCCCTCCCCATCCTCCCCCCATTACTGCCCTCCCTCCAACAATCATGTTCACTGGGGTTTCAGTCTTGGCAGGACCAAGGGCTTCCCCTTCCACTGGTGCTCTTACTAGGCTATTCATTGCTACCTATAAGGTTGGAGCCCAGGGTCAGTCCATGTATAGTCTTCGGGTAGTGGCTTAGTCCCTGGAAGCTTTAGTTGGTTGGCATTGTTGTTCTTATGTGGTCTCAAGCCCCTTTAAGCTCTTTCAGTCCTTTCTCTGATTCCTTCAACTGGGGTCCCGTTCTCAGTTTAGTGGTTTAATGATGGCGTTCGCCTTTGTATTTGCTGTATTCTGGCTGTGTCTCTCATTTTAAATGTAAATAAAAAATATATCTAATAAAAAAATAAGGGCAACACTTTTTTTGTTTTTGGAGCTGAGGATCGAACCCAGGTCCTTGTGCTTGCTAGGCAATCGCTCTATCACTGAGCTAAATCCCCAAACCCTAAGGTCATCTTTGAATTGGGGCTGACTTACAGGGTCAGAAGTTCAGTCCATTATCATCAAGGCAGGAACATGGCAGCATCCAGGCAGCAGTTGAGAGTTCTACATCTTCATCTGAAAGCTGCTAGCAGGGTACTAACTTCCAGGCAGCTAGGATGAGGGTTTTATAGCCCATAGCCACAGTGACACACCTACTCCAACAGGGTCACACCTTTTAATAGTGTTACCCCCTAGGCTGAGCATGTACAAACCATCACACTCTGTGAAATGGATAAAATTCAATAAAAGTAAAGTTAATGCTAGATTGATATTCAAATATGGATAAGTAGAGACCTTTTTTTTGTTGTTTTATTTGCCATTATCAACTGTGGGATCACAAATGTTGGTATCTGAACTCTCTAAGGAGACTAAGGAAGCATGACTTCAGTTTCTACCTCCTAATTCTGTGAGACTTTATAATAGAGTACCTCATCTTGTAGTGACCTCAAACCATAGAAGTATTTTCCTGCTGCTTAGGAACTATAATTGTTACAAATCACAATGTAAACATATGATATATAGGATATTCAATATTCCTATTTATTACAATTTGAAAACTTAAAAATCAAATGTAAATAAGAAATACCCAGGTTAATAAAGATGAAAAAATTATAAATAAAAAAAATCAACTGCAAAGTTTCTAATGCAAACCTTTAAAGGACTGGGAGGTCCTGCTTAATAGGTGCTGCAAACCCTTGTAGAATTCAGTGAAGCTGAGAGAAACTTAAAGCCAACTTGCTTATATATTTGAAACAAAACAAAACAAAAAAATATTGAAGCATGATTAAAATTAAAAGTGACCTGACATTTGGTGTGTAATTATTTTACAAGTTCTTAATTTTCAGCTAATTCAAATTTACAAAATACCTTAACAACAAAAACTAGCCGCATAAAATGATTTAATCAAAGAATAACATTAAGAAAGTTTTTTTTATTTTTTATGAACAAGCATAATTTATTTGTGAATCCCTCCTCCATTCATTTGGTGAATCAATTAAGAAAATATCCTATTACTACTATCATTTGGTCAATAATTAACTTGTTTCTAGCTATCAGTCCCCAAATAGGCACATAATCAGCAACAAATATTTATATTCTAAGAAAATTTTCTCACGCATAAAAACTAATCTAATGGGCTTTAGGATTTTAAAGCTAAAACTAATATAATCCAGCTAAATCTATGAAGTTTAATGAAAAAGAACTACAGTTTAGAGCAAATGTAAATATTTTAGGAATTCTGAATACCTTAAGAACTGTTAATAGTACAACATATATATATGTATATATACATTTATAAATGAAGGTTCTTGTTATTTTTACTTTTTAAGAAAATATTTTATCATTTGATGTGCTTTGCCTGTATGTCTATTTTGTAGCATGTATGTGCCCAGTCCCAAGAGAAGCCAATAGAGTGCATCAGATTCCCAGGAACTTGAGTTACATGTCATTTCTGCGTTGCCATGTGTGTGTTGGAAATCAAGCCTGGACTGTTAGGAAGAGTAGCCATTGCTTTTAATAACTAACCTGTCTATCCGCAGATGTCCTTTTACTTTGGATTATTTATCTTATGTTTAAAGTGTATGTATCTGACTGTTTGTCTGAGAACATAATCATGTGAATCCTCAGAGGCCAGAGGAGGGTAAAGAGTTTCCTGGAGCTGGAAATAGAGAGGGCATTATGAGCCTCCCAGCATGGGTGCTGGGAACCAAATTATATCTCTATTCTGGTTCATAAAAACTACAAATGTTTGTAACCCCTCCAGACCCTGAGGGGAGCGCCTCCCCCCTTTTTCATTAACGTATTTATTCACTTTACATCTCAATGTCAACCCCCTCCTTCCATTACCCCCTCATGCAGATCCATTTCCCATTTCCCCCTTTGCTGCTTCTCTGAGAATGGGGAGGCCCTCCTGGGTATCACCTTACCTTGGCACATAAAGTCACTGCAGAACTAGACTCCTGTCCACTGTGGCCAGACAAGGTAGCCCAGTAGGGGAATGGGATTCATAGGCAGGCAATAGATTCAGGGACCCACTCAATATAAGTGAGGTAACCCAGACCTGAAAGGACTTGAACAGTAGGTACTCACTTATAAATAGATATTAGTCATAAAATACAGGAGACCCATGCTACAGTCCACAGAACCAACAAGCTAAACAAGGAGGAAGAGGATACATGAATTTCAGTTAGAAAGGGGAATAAAATAGTCATAGAAATCAAATAAAGATAGGGACCTATGTAGAAGAGGGGATGGGGAGGGGTTGGGAATGAGGGTTAAAAGGGTCAGGTGTAGAAAGAGCAGGAGGGAGAGAGAGAATGGGAATGGGAGCAGGGTGTAGTGGGATGGGGTAGCATCTCTGTGATATGCCAGAAACCTAGGACTAAGGGAAGGCCCAGGAATTTCACCTCAGGGTGAACTCTAGTTGAGATTCCTAGTAGTAGGAAATATAGTGCCTTGAAGTAAGCAATGCCTGGAGGCAGGTAAGCCTCTCAATGGAGGGTAGGCCTTCTTAATACATTTTGACTTAAACAAAACATGTAACAAATTTGCAAAAAAATATGGCCAATATCAATGATGGAATGTGTAATCGGTGTTACAGACCACTACTGATATATTCTTCCTCTCCTATTTGTATCTAAGTCTTTGTTGTTTAATATCGAGAACAAAAAGTAGCTCAACTTCTTCCTTAACTCATTTTGATGATTATCTAGACAACAGAAGCAGTCTGACATTACAGTACATTTGGATGGCATTTAAATATGCGATTGTAAAATTTTTAAAGTAAAAATAATTGAAGAGTGCCCATCTGCTTGGTTTTACTCAGTGAAATTCTCAGAACAAAGTGAGTTAGAGGACCACCCTGTATTTACAAGGAGAGAAGGTAAATTTATATAATTTTAGGTTTAAACAGGTTTTTTCCATCCCTGTCATAAATTTGGAAATTGAACTGTGCTTATCACTGTCATGCAGATGTAATGGAATCCTTCTTCCCCTCCCCAGTGATGTGGGGGATAAATCACGGTAGCTCCTGAGATGTCTGTTAGATAGTAAATCACTGATGTCAGCTGCCAAGGCTAGTCACTTAACTCAAGACAGGAAAACTTGGCTTTAGATTCCTTTTGTGTATTTTTTGTTTCTTTAGCTGGTACAACTCTGACCAAACTGCCTGCTTGTGAAAAATGATGAGCCCTGTTTAACGGGCTGAACTTCCTTTGTGGGAACTGAAATTTATTTACCCATCACCACCTAAACTACACGTTATAGAAACACATTATCTGTCTTGAGTTTAAAATGTTAGATCCAGAAAATCACCACAGAACTACAAATAACTATTTTTGGGTCTGTTTTGTTTGGTCTAGTGTGTAGAATGACTCTAATATATATGATAATTTGGTTCAAAATGGCTGATAGAATTCATGTTACATTATGATAATAAGCATGAATTTCATAGTTAAATTTTCATGTTGCCTACTTCTTGGGAAAATGCACAGATTTAAAATTATTCTTATTGCTTAGAATAACTTCATTCCCAGAGGAAAACCATTTACACAGTACACTTCCACTATACTTGCTTTACATCGAATCTAAGGAAATAAATCTCATGATCACTGGTTCTCAACCTTCCTAATGCTGTGAACCTTTAATAAAGTTCCACATGTTGTGATGACCCCAAACCATGAAATTATTTTGTTGCTACTCTACAACTATAATTTTGCTAGTGACAAATCATAAATATCCTTTAAGTATCTGGTATACAGGATATCTGATATGCAACGTCCAATAAAGTCGTGACCCATAGGTTGAGAATTACTGTTCCTGAGTTTTTACTCACAAGCTGTGTATGCATAAACATATATGGCTATACAATCAAGGAGATTCTCTTTGAGATCAACTGTTCTTGGATTTCAATTTTTTCGAATTTTAAGTTTCAGGGTACTGTCTTCTGTAATAGTATTTCTTCCATGGCAATGGCTCCTAGGTTCTTAAAATATTCTTAGATTAAAAAGCTGGATGAAATTTCTCAGTAATATTCACATCTCAAAGGAGCAAAGACAAAAGCTAAAATTGTGATTTCTCTAATGTAAACCTTTAAAGAAGTCACATATTAGAAAGTGCTGCAAACTTGTGGGATGATGTCATACAGGTGAGGCAGGTACAAGATAGAATTCGGCCTGTCATTGGACAAGAAGGAAGGATGGGTGGGAGAAAAGTTTGAAGGAAGAGGAGGAGAGTGGAACAGAAAAGACCGGAGACTGGAGGAGACAGCGGAGAGCGGAGAAGCCATGGAGAGAACATGGAGGCTGATAAGATTCAATGAATAGCCTAATAAGAGCACCAGTGGAAGGGGAAGCCCTGGGTCCTCCCAAGACTGAATCCCCAGTGAGCGTGGTTGTTGGGTGGTGGGCGGTAATGGGGGGAGGATGGGGAAGGGAACACCCATAAAGAAGGGGAGGGGGAGGGGTTAGGGAGATGTTGGCCTGGAAATCGGGAAAGGGAATAACAATCGAAATGTAAATAAGAAATACCCAAGTTATAAAGATGAAAGAAAAAAAAAGATTCCACACTATAGCTTTACAGGTTGTTATGAATGTTCTTAAGGGATGGATGTGTACAGGGCTTTGTATGTTTAGGTGGGCAATTATATCTTAACAATGTGATCAAAGGTAATTGCGTTGTGTGCTCTTTCTTGTGGCGATTTGTCTTTGGCAGAGTATGTAGCAAGAGAGACACTGGGCCGCCATGGAGTTGGGATGTGTATTTCTGGCAAGATATGCACCAAATATCTTGGTGCACTGCAGTGCTGGACCTGTTGGGGTAAAAGAAAGCCTTTTTTAATAATTTTACAACACAAACCCTTCTAGAATTCAGTCAAACTGAGTGAACCTTGAAACTAACTTGCTTACATATTAAAAAAAATTTTTTTGAGGAATGCTTAAATATGTCCTGACATTTTGGGGGCGACAAGTACTTAATTTTTAGCTAATTCAATTTTACAAAACATTAAAATCTCCAAAACAAGAATTTATTTTATATTGTTTTACAAATCATTAGAAAATTGGTAGGAAGGTATTTAATTTCCAATATAGTTCTGTTAAATAAAGAAATGAGTAATAATTGTTTTGGTATGGTAAACAATAAATGTACAGTTATCAGTTTTGCCCCTGAAAATTGCATGGTCTTTTTTTTTATATATATGTAGATAGAGACAGTTATATATGTCTACATTACTGCAGTCAAATATGTATACATATATATGTATATATATATATATATATATATTTATATGTATACATAGTCATATATATAATCATATATATATGTACATATATATGACTGCATAGCTACTATAGCAGTCAGATAAGGTAAAATTATTTAGAAACACAGTTACTAATAAGAAAGGGGAGTACAAACAGGGATGAAGTATACCGAAGAATTTGTGGATAATATTTAATACCTCATCCTGTTTTACAACCCTATAGGTTTGCTTGCTATTTCTCTTTTAATTATTTATTTTCTCAAAATTCTGTTATGTTTATTTATTTTGTCTGAGTGCACTTGTGGGCATATCCCTTGGCTTACATGTATTGATTAAACGGTATCTGTGGGTATCTGTTCTCTTTTTCCAAGATGCGTCCTCTGATCACTAGTATATCTCTAATACAACTTATGTCACACTCCTTAGTACCTTTATTAACTCCAATAATAACTATAGCAGTCCCAGGATGGTAGTGCTTTCATATTTATAGGTAAAAACTAACATACAGAAAAATAAATTTCCTGAAGTTGCCCACACTGAACAATAAATTTTAGATTGTATTCAAATGTGGTTCAGTATGCTATATGATTCCCTTTCCTTTCCAAAATTTTAGCTAAGTCTATTGAATATCTCTGCCTTACTCAAAGATCTATATTGTCTGGAATCACACATAAATCCTTTCCTCTGGTGGGCCATATAACCAAGTGCTGCTACTAAGAAGACGTAGGCTCTAGTATCTTACTTTGTATGTACTGTGAGCCTTTCTCAAAGGTCATCCACATAGTCCCCTTAGTTACTCATCTTCCAACCCCCTCCCTTCAGCATAGCTCCCCCTTTTCCCTGTACTTTCCCTTCCCCCATCTAATCACAATATGTAACTGTATACTTGTTGATTTTTATTTGTTTTCTGATGCTCTGTTCTCCAAAATCAGGTATCACATTAACAATGCGTGTCTTTCATTCAGCAATATAGGACTTCAGCAAATGTTTACTAAAGAGAGAAATATGACCAACTCAATGAAAATTCACAAGCCATGTATAATAGGATACATTTATACACTCAAACTTTATGTAAAGTCTGCAACTGTGAGGTCTTGCTTTCTCTTTGGTTACCACTAACAGGATGGTTTGATGACAGAGGATGAAAATGAAGTTTTTCGCTTGGTTTAAAATCACCCACTCTCAATTTCACTTTCAAAATGATGGCTTTGTGAGAGGCTAATTCAGCATTCACTCACCTTAGTACTGCCTTAGATCTGGGTACTGAGTAGCTTCATGCTCCTATCCCCGATGCTGTGAAATGCAGGGCAACACTAATCAGGACCTTCTGTTCTAATCAAGCATTGGTTCACTATTCCTGCGTTTTGACTATCAATACTTGAAGTGAACTAGCAGCTCTTAGGTTTTCTACATTTGTATCTTCTCTAGACTCAAAAAAAGTGAAGAACTAAAACAAAAAAAAATACCTAGGTTTTTTTTTTTTCTGTACCACAACCTGGATCAGTTAAATAATTCATTCCAGACAATAACTCACTGCTGCCCAGGGTTATTCTATGGATCTTTTTGTTCTCTTTTTCCAGGGAATTGACAAAAAGCAGATTGGTGCTCGTACTCTTGTGTCCCAGTGGAGAAAACCTTGAGTGATAAGAACAGAAAATCAGTATAGGTTAGCAGGCCCCTAGATGGACGCCTGAATTCTTACCTTTTCTTTGTTGTTGCTGCTTATACTGGATGTTGGTGATTTAAAGATGTCCTCCCTTTCTAGATATTTTCTTCACAATCATTGAACAGGTGTCTTGGAATAATCTGAGGACAATCAGAGCCTCAACATCGTCCTATAAAAACTTTCTGAATTAAATTTAAAATTAAAAAGCAAAGACAATGAGTTAAGTCACTCTATACATGTATGACGGCATAGTCTGAGAGAATGAATATACCTAATATAATGATAAAGCAGGGGATGGAATAAAATTGAATAAAAAGAAGGAATCAAGAAAAATAGGTGTTTTTACCTTACATCATCATGGCAAGATTTCTGAAATTATTTTTAATATGAGTTAAAATTTTGATATTCAATGACAAGCAGTAAGTCACAATTTCTGCTTGCGTCTAGCTTGCTAGCTTTGTGGTTTTGGCAAAAAGCCTTGAACTCTGTAAGGTCTGAATTGAAATCACGATGTTGTGCATTGAAGTTTGAAAAGTAAAAGCACATTTTTGTCAAAAGGGTACAGCTATAATTATTAATCAAGGAAGGAATTACATCAATGCAAATGTCTCTGTGAGGTTTCAGAAAAGGCTTCTAGAAGGAAACAAAATATTGGTAATATTATAGTGAGTGTCTTAGTTATATTTTTACTGCTGTGAAGAGACACCCTGACCATGGCAACTCTATATTGACATTTAAATGGAGCTGGTATACAGTTTCAGAGGTTCAATCCATTATCATCAAGGTGGGAGCATGGCAGAGTCCAGACAGGCATGGTCCAGAAGGAGCTGAGACTTCTACATTGTGATCTGAATACTGCTAGGAGAAGACTGAGACCAGGTAGCAAGGAAGATTATTATTGGATATTTTCTTTACTTAAATTTCAAATGTTATTTCCCTTTCCCGAATTCCCAACTGAAATTCCCCTATCCCTTCCCTTCTCCCCCTTCCTCTATGAGAGTGTTCCCCCACACACCCACTCACTCCAATCTCCCTGCCCTGACATTCCGCTATACTGGGGCATCGAGCCTTCAAGTATCGCGCCTCTTCTCTCATTGATGTCCAATAAGGCTACCCTCTGCTACATATGTGGCTGGAGCCATGGATTCCTCCATGTGAACTTTTTGGTTGGTGGTTTAGTCTCATGGAGCCGTGCAGGGTCTGGTTGACTGATATTGTTGTTCTTATGGGGTTGAAAACCCCTTCAGCTCCTCTCGTTCTTTCTAACTCCTCATTGGGGTCCTCGTTTTCAGTCCAATGGCTGGTTGAGAGCATCTGACTCTGTATTTCTCAGACTCTGGCAAAGCCTCTTAGGAAATAGATATATCAGGCTCCTGTCAGCATGCACTTTTTGGCATCCACAATAATACCCGGGTTTGGGAACAGTATATGGGATGGGGCCGTCTCTGGATGACCTTTCCCTCTGTCTCTTCTTCACACTTTGTCTCTGTAATTCCTCTTGTAAAAATTTTGTTCTCCCTTCTAAGAAGGAATGAAGCATACACTCTTTGGTCTTCCAACTTCTTCAGCTTCCTGTAGTCTATGGATTGTATCTTCGGTGTTGTAAGGTTTAGGGCTAATATCCACTCATCAGTGAGTACAGACCATGTATGTTCTTTTGTGATTGGGTTACCTCACTCAGGATGATATTTTCTAGTTCCATCCATTTGTCTGATTTTCATGAAGTCATTGATTTTAACAGCTGAATAGTACTATATTGTGTAAATGTACCACATTTTCTGTATCCATTCCTCTATTGAAGGACATTTAGGTACTTTCCAGCTTCTGACTATTATAAATAAGGCTGCTATGAACATCGTGGAGCACGTGTCCTTGTTATATTTTGGAGCCCAGGAGTGGTATAGCTGGGTCCTCAGGTAGGACTATATCCAATTTTCTGAGGAACCTCCAGACTGATTTTCAGAATGGTTGTACCAGCTTGCAATCCCACCAACAATGGAGGAGTGTTCCTCTTTCTCCACATCCTCACCAGCATCTGTTGTCACCTGAATTGTTTACCTTAGCCATTCTGACCGGTGTGAAGTGTAATCTCAGGGTTGTTTTGATTTGCACTTGCCTGATGACTAAGGATGTTGACCATTTCATTAGGTGCTTCTTGGCCATTCTTTGTTTAACTCTATCCCCCATTATTTAATAGTGTTATTTGATTCTCTGGAGTCTAACTTCTTGAATTCCTTGTATATTTTAGATACTAGTCCTCTATTGGGTGTAGGATTGGTAGAGATCTTTTCTTAATCTGTTGGTTACCATTTGTCCTATTGACTATGTCCTTTGCTTTACAGAAACTTTGCAGTTTTATGAGGTTCCATTTGTGGATTCTTGATCTTAGAGCATATGCCATTGGTGTTTTGTTCAGGAAATTTTCCTTAATTTCCATGTGTTCAAGGCTCTTCTTCTCTTTTTCTTCTATTAGTTTGAGTGTATAGGGTATTATCTGTAGGTCCCTGACTCACTTGGCCTTGAGCTTTATACAGCGTGATAAGAATGGATTGATTTGCATTCTTCTACATGCTGACCAGTTGACCCAGCACCATTTGTTGAAAACTTTTTTCCACTGGATTGTTTTAGCTCCTTTGTCAAAGATCAAGTGACTTTAGTTGTGTGGGAAGGATAAGGATCTTAAAGCCCATGTCCACCAGTGACACACTTACTCCAATAAGGTCACACTTCCTAATAGTACCACTCTTTGTGCCAAACATATACTAATATCAATATTTGTCAAAATAATGTTTTTTTCTTTTCTTTTTTTTTTTTTTTTTTTTTTGTAGCTGGGGACCGAACCCAGGGCCTTGCGCTTGCTAGGCAAACGTTCTACCACTGAGCTAAATACCCAACCCCCAAAATAATGTTTTTAATACTTGTTTTTACTAGTCATCATTGCTAATATTCCAAGCATTTTAAGCATTGTTATTAATATGAAGGTTGTGTGGAAGCATCTATATTCAAAAGAGCAGCCTGTGAACTGGAGACATAAGTATTATAAGAAACAAATATGATCTCACTGATTCCATATAGGGCAGAACTTGACGAACACAAGGTTCTAAAAACGACCAAGAGTCAACAGACTTAACATAATTTTTACTTCATAAACTATGTTAAGTCCTATGACATGAACTAAAGTGTGATTAGGATAGGGTTTGGCCATCATTATTAGTTGAGGAATGAGTTGCTTACATGCAAATATCCCTGTGATGATGATAATACATGTAGCATAATCTAAGATTTTAGGAATTGCATCAGAAGGAGATATTATTTGAATAGGATAGTAAATAATGTCATTGCCAACATAATGAAAGAGAAGACGGTCTTCCCTACAAGAAAGCAATATAAGCAAATAGAAATGATATTTTTTAATTATCTTCTATTGCTAGTGTATTTCTCCAGGTATTGGAAAGCTATCAACCAGGTTTGTTGAAGCTGTTCCCGCATGGCTTTGTGGGAGTCATCCAACATTTTACTAGTAAACCGTCATCCATCTTAGGTAAGCACAATCAACTCAGTTTCACAGTTTGATGTTTGGAAAAAAATCATACTTTAGGTTGCCACTATGTCTTTATAAATATTGGGTAGACTTTATTTAAGATTCCCAAGAGAGGATTGATCCAGGAATGTTTAATTCTGTGTAATCCAGAGTCTAGGAAATAATTGATTATGATACTAAATAATTTATGTTGAGTAGGAACATGATTCCTGCCTTATTTCTTGTCTGGTTTTTGTTTAGGGAGTTACTGTTTGTTTGAGATGGGACTTTCTACTTTACCTCAGGCTGTCTTGAAGTCTATTATAATGCAGCCCACACTGCAGGTATATTTGTGGAATTCTAGTTTCAGGTTCCCAGGTGCTGAAATTACAGGTGTGTACAAACAGGTTTGTCTCCTGATTTGGCTTAGCTTGTAATCACATTGCTTCAGTGTTTTAGCATTGGTCTGAGCAAAGAATAAACACACACACACACACACACACACACACACACACACACACGTACACACTCACATGGAAGAGAGAAAGATCACATAGTATATGAATCTTATTACCAGTATTTTACTTTAATGATTTGTTTTATTCCTAATGGCCTTTATTTCCTAGTCATACCATTTGTAGTTCGAATTTCCAAATATTAGCTATGGGCGTTAGGGCGACATGTCCCTCCCTAGAGGGAAAATGGATAAAATTAATTTCTTTTGTGATGAAAATATTCAATTAGATGTAGAACGATTAAATCACAAATAAAATGTACCATTGTGAATATAAGTTTGAACATCATCATTGGAAATAGCATTAGAGATGAAACCAAACACAATGTAAGAAATAGGAAGCATTTGTCAGAATAAATTATAATACAAGTACTTTTTTGGTTCTTTTTTTTTTTTTTTTTCGGAGCTGGGGACCAAACCCAGGGCCTTGAGCTTCCTAGGCAAGCGCTCTACCACTGAGCTAAATCCCCAACCCCAATACAAGTACTTTTAAAGGATGTCAGATATTGATGTGAATCTTTAGTTTGTGATTTTGATACTAGTTATACTATAAATATAGTGAAATATAAGCACAATGAGCAGAAATTCAAAATTGTTGGACTCTCATCCTTTCTTCTTTTCACCAGTGATATTAATGCACATATGTTTGAAGTCAAGAAAAAAAGTTGAGAATGGATGTATATTTAAAAAGCTTTCAGAGATAAAATAAGACCCACAGAATGGACTGTCAGAATAACTTTGCAGAAAGAGAAAAATATTAGACAGGATCAATTAGACAGGAGGACACAAGGAAAGACACACTTGATCTCTACAAAGAACTTTGAGAACAGATGCTCAGAAAAAGGAGAGGGAAACTTTGTGAATGGCGATCAAAGAATAAAGGAAACATTAACTTGAAGCTGACATGAAGATTGCCAAGTACACTACATTACTCCCAAATCTACAGAAGATAAACACTGTATAATAGAGTTTGTAGCTGAATGATAATTCATGCAATTGAAAACTGGTTTCAGTGGGCAGTGAAGGTAGACAACAGGTTATAATCATGTATATGAGTAACAAGATGAAGGAAAATGATGAGACTAAGAGAATACACAGTATAAATGTGAATAGTTATGGATCACAAACAAAAATGGCTTCAACTGGAAAAGTACCACAGAAAAGTCTTGAACATTAGGAAAGAGTATGTGTATAAAAATTCTTCAGTGCGAGGCAATGTACAGTCCCACAGAGAACAGAATGGCTACATCACCAAAACCAATGTATTCTCTGGTGTTTTGGAAAGATCTAGACATTTTACTCTTATAAAGGGAGATCTGATACCTATCAGTGACAACCTTGAAAGACTGTTTTCAACCATCCTATGTTCTGCCTTTCTCTTTCTCTTATTCTTTTCTATGAATTTCAAAAGTCTCTTAGACTGTTTTGGAGTGTACCAGTCCTAGTCCTCTGTTTGTTTAGCCATGATTTCTGTTATAAATACTTATTAAGCATTTATGTTTTTTATCCTATCACTAATAAGACATTATCAAGTGGGTGTATTATTGTGTTTCCTTTGAGATAGGTACAAGTATTTCTAGCAAAAGAAGTATAAATAAATAGTGCCAGAGCTGGGAATTAAATCCCAAGGTCTATGTGGTTCAACTAAGATATTCTTATTTATTATGCTATTAAGATCAGATAGTCAATCCTGTAGGTCCAGTTATGCTGTGTATACTTATACTTTCCATGTACAATTGAAGTGTCTATTTCTCCATGGAACTTTTGATGTCACCATGTATCCCTCACTTATATACCTACATTATACTACTAGATATTGAAAGAGCAATACTATTCAGTGTTGTAGAGGCAATAATAATGGCTACTCCCAAAGCTCACATTCTATGATATTCCTGTGATATTTATAGAGCAAGGCAACTTTGAAGATATAACTAAGATAAAGGCTCTTGTATGGAGAGACTTCTGAGCTATTCCTGGTCGATTTAATCTTGTAAAACTTTATTTAAGAAGAATCCAGGAAGATAACTGTTGGAAACCAGAATGCCGTCAAGCAAGTATCAGAAGTTGTCATTTCTGTGAATTTACTATAAACTAATGGATATGGGTGACCCATAGAAGCAAGAAATGTGAAGAGCAGATCTATATATAGTGCTCTTCCTATGAAGACTTCGTTTTGGAACGTGAAGTTCCACACCTATAAAATTGCATATTTTCATAGTTTAAGCTACAAATTTGATGGTAATTCGTTGTTCTCAGCAACATAAAACGTATATAAACAGAATAAGTTCATCACAGTAAACCAATCATTATTCAATTTCTATCATTTTAATAAATGCAAGCAACCACTTCCCTTCAGACCATCCTTGGAGAATTACAATTTGATAGTGAGTTAACCTGAAGAATAGGACTAATAACTTACAGGACTAATAGCTGATTTTTATTGATAAGTTAATGTAATTATAATCCATCAAAACTATTAAACTGATAAAACTGAAGGAGGAGGCCCTTAATGGAAACCTGACAACACTGAAAACATATGAAGAACATGGTACATGGATCTGTCATTTTAAGACACTTCAGAAAAAGCTCTTTTCAAGGGTCACTAGAATAGATGGTCTGCAAAAAGCAGCTAGGCTCTTAGAAAATGCTGCTCTGTGTGAACAGTGGGGTGCCTCACTTGACACTAGGAAATGGCTTTGCAATTTGATTGAAAATAAGTTGATCATATTCCCTTAAGAAGTAATAGAAGTACCAAAAATGTCTAGGGCACATATATATTATATATATCTGCTGTGGAATTGGTACAAGAGTGTAAAACACTTATTTACACATAGAAATGAAACAAGGAAAGGTTAGACTATCCTAACATGCTGCAAGAGAGAAGAATGGGGCCAAAGATAGCTTCACAGCTTCAAGCAAAATATTCTTCAGCAATCTTCCCAGGGACATACAGGTAGCTGCTTCATTAGACAAGAAACTCCTTAGAGAAAGGTAAAATGTGTATTGTGTAAATGTGATTTCACAGAAATATTATTTCCTACTGCAAAACATATCTGTATGGAAATTGTGAAGACATCACAGCAATTGTGAAATCAAAATATAATTTTATAAAGTTTTTCTATGTCGCTATAGAGTTTAGGATACAAAAAGTGCAACCACATGACTTGCTAAAAATATAGTCTTCTATTACTTCATTAAATAAAATGAAAAGAAAATGAGTAATCAAATAATTCCTTGTTTTTATGGATATTAGTTGCTGTCCAAAAAATTTTCTTGATTAATTATTTATTCACTTTATATTCCTGACACAGCTTCCTCTCCAACCTCTCATCTCAGATTCTCCCTCTCTCTTGTTTTCCCCTCTCTTCCCCATCCATCACTCCTTCCTCTCTTCTAACAAAAGGGCAGGCCTCCCATGAATATCAACCAGCCTTGGCATATCAAGTTGCAGTAAGACTATGATCATCTTCTTTTATTGAGACTAGACAAGACAGACTATTAGGAGAAAGGGATCCAAAAGCAGACAACATAAACAGAGGCAGCACCTGCTTCTGCTGTTAGGAGTCCCACATGAACATCCATCGGAACAACTAAAATATATTTGCATAAGGCCTGGGTTCTTTCTGTCATATTTCTGGTTGGGAGCTCAGTCTCCAAGAGCATCCATGGGCCCAGGTTAGTTGAGTCTGCGGGTTTTCTTGTGGTGTCCTTGACGCCTCTGGCTCCATCAATCCTCCCTCCCTCCTTCACTATTTCCCAAGTTTCACTCAATGTTTGGCGATAAGTCTTGACATCAGTTTTCAGTAGGTGCTGGTGAAACCATCTGATATCATTTATGTATCTGTAAATATAGGAGACTATCATCAGTCATATCAGGTGTGAGATCTCTTGTGGCATGGGTTTCAAGCTAGGCAAGTCATTTTTTGGCCTTTCCTAAATGTTCTGTTCCATGTTTTACCCCTGCACAGAATGTGGGGAGGACAAATTGTTGGTATTAAGTTCTGTGACTGGGTTAGTATTCCAATTCTTCCTCCAAAAGTTTTTCCTGGTTGCAAGAGATGGATGTTAAAGGGAACCTACAGACGGATTTAAATAAGGAATGGTGAGAGGACTTGTTGAAACCTAGTCAGATATTATACTCCAAGAGTAATCCTGAAATCATATATCAGATCTCTTAAATGGTCTACTATACATAACCCCAAAGAAATCAGTCCTAGCGGTCCCTGTAAACTCCTTAAAGGAATGAAAGTCAAATCAAGGAAGTAACTTTATTGTTGGATTTGGATTCTTGTATCAATAAAATGAAGAATCTTTTAATTATATCATTTATGTTCTATATCTTTCCTGAAAGCATGTCAGTCATAGGAGAGGTTAAACTGTAATTTCCAGACTCTGACTGCGGGATTTCAGGTTTCAGGCCATGACATTGTCATTTTGTATGTTCCTCATTGTCCCGAACCTACGATCAAATTCCTTCAATGGGCCTTTATCATGTCCAATGTCTTTTATGTTTTGCATAGAAAATCGTCAGTACAATTAGTTAGTATCTACCCATAACAGTCGTAAATGGATTTACTTCTTCCAGATATGTAAATATATTTGCAAATCTTCTCCTGGGGAGTTTTTTGCCTTTGTATGCCAAGATGAGGCAGGTGATTGCTACAGAGGTCCTCTATTGACAGATTTCACATGCCTAAACCAGTGGGTTATATGTGATCTTTAATATTTCTTTCCATCTTAATAATTTCACAAGTAACTGAAGAATTTCTTCTTCCTAGATGGTATTTCACTTGGTGAAATAACTCTAAAGTCTTCTGAGTAAGCTCAGAGAAAACCATAAACTGCCTTTAGATTTGAGTCTCCATTTCAGTGATCAAGAATGCAGGTCTCTCCTTAAGCATCCCATATTTTAGAGTGAGTAGAATATCTGTGTGAATGGGGAGTCCTTCCAAAAGATGGGAAATATTCCTTCTGTCCTAAATATCACCACATTGGCATCAATATGTCATAAGTGGTTTCCCAAGAATATCAGGTCCTCTCCATTCTTGATTTCAGCAGTACATTACCTAAATACCTTGAGGAAGGAGGACTGTGTTTAATTAGTCTGAGTTGCCCTTTTTATGTTTGATAACTGTGCCCAAGTGATAAGCAATCTTTATGTTCCTGGTGGCTGTATACAGTATCAAGCATACATATTTGGAGTTTGTCTAAATATTTGAATTCTGTATAAATATTTATATACTTCCTTTCAAAAACTTTAGTAGTATCTAGACTCTGCCAGTTGTACCAAGGTTATACTAGAGTGTTTATCCTGGCTTCCAAATCTACTCTGTGCACATGAACTCAAATGAGTGAACAGTGAGGTTAGGTTTTTCCAGAGTGGGAATATTAAGATCAGAACTAACATTAGAAGTTTCTAGAAAGACCTCTTACTATGAATACTCAAGGCTTTCCTCATTGGCATGGTAAGCAGACAGGTTAAGAAATGGTAGACCTCAAGGATCCCTTCAGGAACTTCCATTTGGAAATCTGGATATTTTATACTATTATCTGAGAGCTATAATTTCCAATGAAGTTTAGTATTTCTCTGATATCACAGTGTGTATATATGGTAGGTGACTTTTCACATTTCAATTTGTGCATTTTAGGGGTCAGGAGCTTTACTGCTCCAGTTGCACATAGGCATCCAGGCCAGTACATAGCTATAGAATTGAGGTTTTTTTGGGGGAGGGTGGGGAGGGCTAAATTATCCTGCTCCCTGAGTTGCTGGTCTGGCCAGATGCCATGCACAGGACAGTTGGAGTAGGAGGTCCTCCCTTCCCTCCCCCTTTTTTTCAGTTAAAGGAGAAAGCCAGAATTGAGTTAGTTGGTAGTCCTCAGGCAGGAGTAAGTGGCTATTTGAATTACTAGGAAAAATAACAGGTCCATACCAGAAAATCTGGTGAACATTTCTGAATTTCCCAAGGAAGTTGATAAGGAACATTGTCAGATTTAAAAATATAGAAAATATGGGAATCATGATCCTCCAGAACGCCACTGGCCTTAGGAAGTTATCATTTATTTACCAGGCTAAGGGAATGGATAAATTTGGCATAATTGAGAATTTTCTTGACAAACTTTTACATATCATTTTAAATTATAGTATTAAGATAGGATTTGGTTCCGTTGGAAATTCCTTTTACAGAGTTCTCACAAAAAATTACTCATGTACAAATTGAAGTAAATCTAGATGATGACTTGACCAGATCTGAAGTTCAAGTTTAAGGCCAATCAATTCCAACAAAAGGGAATGTTCCTATACCCCTGGGGTAGCACTGTCTAAGTAGCTTTTCCGTCTCAATGAGTTGAATCTTTAAGGCAAATAAAGACTGACTCAGGACATGGGCAATATGGAGAAAGGCAAATCTAAGAAAGAATAGAAAGGTGTCCTCAGCAGGATATGGATCATGGGAGTATAGTGTTGGGTTTCACAGAGTGAGAGGCTAAGAGCCACACTTGTAGGTGTTCTGTTAACCGCTATTTAGAAATTCTCTTTTGAGATTCCAAAACAGGTAAATTATGGGGGCTAAATTATTCCCTCAAGAGCTTCTGAATTTTAAGAGACAGTGTAATAGTCTTGAGTCCCTCTGTTGTCTCACATTTGAAGTGACATTGTTTTCAGGGGAAGGAAATAGGTTCTTCAAATTATTAGGACTGGCATGTCAGTTGTGTCTCAATCTATCATTTTTCTGTGTGTCTGTTCCAATCCCCCAGGACTGATTCTTCATTGGCATTAGGAGAAAAATATGTCTACTCATTAGAGAGATGGAATTCATATGGTCTATAAAAAAGTGTTGGAAATAGTACTCTATTACATTGGAATGTCCAAGGTTGCATAAAATAACCTTCTGTGTGTTGGCCAGGTATTTCTAGAGTTGGCTGGACCATCAACCAGGAAAAAAAGACAATATGGTTTCATAGCAACTAAGCAATTGATCATATGGTATCCAACTTGTAAGATGACATAAGGCTTCTCAAGTGGACTAATGTGTTAAAAGCCCAGAGTGGGGGAGTTGAGGCACAATCAATACTCAGCTGGGGAAGAAAACATCTGGCCTTTGAAGTTGTGGAGACATGGGACACTCAAGTGATTACTTGATCAGTTAGGACATGATTTTGAAAAAGGACATCATATTCTCTGTAATCCTCTCCTTTAATGGGCATTTCTTTTGAAAGTGTCTTGAAAAACCCACAGAGAAAATATACTTCAGGGTACAATTTCAGGATGGTCTCTCCCTGAGTGGCTCTTGTGATGCCCATTAAATCCTTTTGATGATTGTCCTTTTATTTATACATTTCCAGGTCTTGGTTGTAAGACACTGATGTGGCAGTATGGGCAAAGGGGCTGCCTGGTTTAGCCACAATATTTTTCAGTTGTCATATATATGGGGAAGACTGGGTTAGAAATTTCTATTTCAAAAGAACTTTTCTCTGCTATGACCTTTGGCCTGCTACGTGTGCTTTCTGATTACCTCTGATGATAATAGCAGACTCATTCTACATTGCGAGGCCATAACCAGTAGAGTATAGTTGAGGGATTTTATTCTAGGCTATACATTGAAAAGGATTTTTTTATGCTGTATGCCTATTATGTTCTTCAAGGAAGCTCTCATTAATGGTATTGATTATGGACCTATGGAATTCTCTACATTGGAGGGCTTTTTGAGAGATGTGTGGAAATTATTGCCAATAGATATTATCTTTTCAATTATTAACCCATCCTTCTCCACTGAGATTGGGGTCTGCGGTGGTCTAATATTATTATAATATCTCTCCAATATCCTGTAAATATTGATCCAGTTTTCAATAGAGCTCTATAGATCTTCCTTAAATTTTTTGAGATTATAATTTACTCAAATAATTTAACTGCTTTATTTTCTTCCTCCAAACCTTTTAGTGAACTTATCTTTGTTCTCCTTATGATTAATATTTTCCTAACTAGTGTGTGTGTGTGTGTGTGTGTGTGTGTGTGTGTGTGTGTTTCTTTTTAGTAGTCTTTAATTCAGAATCCAAAAATACCATAAAGTTAAAGTTGGGGGCTTCTTTCCCTCTTCTAACATCCTGAATAGGGAGTGTCCCCAACAACTCAGGAGAAGGTCAAAGGGCATCTATTTGAATCTTTGAGAATGTTAAGGATACTGAAGACTTGTCCATAAAAGTGGTAGGAAAATGAAGTTAAGGTTGAGAATGAGTGGAGGGAGATAAGAGGCAGAAAAAGGAGATGAGGGAAGTTTGTGGGGAGAATTCTCAACTTTTAATTACATAGAAATCAGTCAGCATAGCATCAGTTTTGGCATTTCCAGGTTATTCTGGAAGTAGAAAAATTTGCACATAAGTGACCTCTGATCATTTTCCTTCCCTTATGCAATAAAGATTCATCATGAATATCATACAATAATTAAGATTCCCCTGGGATAGTCATTTTTAATTTTCCCCCAGGAGAGTGTTAAGTTTCTTGGCAGATAAAGATGAGAGTTGACTGTTTGAGGTTTTGGGAGGATAATTCTGTCCAGATTATTTTTTAAAAGAAGCTGAGTGATGAATTCAAATAAATCTTGGATCTGGTTCAATTTTTCAATGAGACGGGGGAAATAAAATATGAAGGTCTAGGCAATGGTTTGGCATTTTCTTTCCTGCATTTACTGGCCCATCAAGAAGAGTGTCTAGAGCCAATTGATAGGAAATACTTATAGCAATTTATTTGGTTTCAAATTCAGAGCAAGATATGAGCTTCTTCACATATCCTGATGGTGCTGTTCCTACCATCTACTAATTTCACATCTCCACCCCCCTCCCATTTTGTCTTTTGCTCCTAGCCTCTTGTCTGCAGTGTTCTGCATCTTGGTACCTGATGATTACTCTTATATTCCAAATATAAGAGTAAATATTCCAAATATAAGCTTCAGAAGTACCATCCTTCAAACAAATTATTTCCAATCAAGTTTTGAATGACACTTATAAATTTTATATTGACTAAAATCTGCTTCAAAGGGCATTATAACATTTCTGCTTTGAGTTCAGATCTATCTAATTAAAATAATAAGCAAACAAGTAACTAAGTAAATCAATCAATCAATAATTCAATCAATCAATCAATAAATAGATCTGTTTGGGTCCTCTCTTAAACTCAAACTGTGATTCAGATGTAGCCCTGTGATTTCAAAATTACCTGACACAGGAGCTAAAGCATAGGAGAAATGTCCTCAGGGGCCAAACAGTACCAGAAGAGAAGGAAAGTGCATAAGAATTCAGATAAATGGTTCAAAATACTGTTGATCAAGGTCTACAGGAAATGTTATCGCTATCTTAACAGTATATAAACAGAAATTAAGTAATAAACTTGTTTCAATTTTGAAGTGAACTCAGTGTGTTTTGTTACTACCTAACATTACCTTCATTTTCAAGACCCTGTGATAGGTACATTGGCCGTGGCAGTCATAGCCACAGAAGCTATTACTATTAACAATACTGCAGATAGAATGAAAATGAGCAAAGAAATAAACATTGTACATTGAGATAGCTTTTCTGCATTTAAATCTCCTAGGACAATCTGTCCAAGAATGGGATTTGTAAAGAGGATGTAAAAAAGTGTGTGAATTAAAAGGTCATAACAAAAAGATATCAAGAGTATAGATATTTTAGGTTTTCTCTTGCTGTGATAAAACCCTATGACCAAAGGACCTTGAGGAGGAAGGATATTCATTTCAGTTTACAGTATCACATTACAGTACATGACAGACTGAAGTCTGTACAGGGACTTAAATATGGCAAGAACATGGAGGCAGTCGCTGATCAAGAGAGCACATGAAGGAATGCTTCTTACTTCTTTGCTAGGTTATATCCTCATTTTTCTTATAGCATTCAGAATAAACATCCTATAGTGACAGCACATATAGTGATCTGGGTCCTAGCATACCACAATTCAATCAAGATAATATACCACATGCAAATTTGTTTGGGGCATTTTCTCAGACTCTAGTTTGTGTCAGGTTGACATAAAACTAGCCACCACAACAGATCCCTTGTCAACTTGACAAACAACCACATCAATATTCAACTATAATCTTTTCTTCTTATCTATTCCTAAGAGGATATATTGATAGTAATGATACAATCTTTATAATTTCAACTTTTAAAAGTCCCATGATATTTAAAAATGTCAACAATATAAAAGTTCAGTCTCTTTAAAATATTCAGTCTATTTCAAAGTTACAAGCATTTTAAAACATCAAAAGTGTCTCTAAAATATCCATTCTCTTTATAGTTCCAGTCTTTAAACTGTGTGATCTTATAAAACCAAATCAGGGCACATAACTTCTTTTTCTCAGAGAGACCAATCAGGATATATTCACAATCAGATCAAACAAAGCAAAACTAACAGTCTGTGTTATAAAATGTTTGGTTCTTGACATCTAGAGCCCATGTCATATCTTAGATGCTACCAAGAATTTATCACAGCACAAAATGTGCCTCACAGCCTTTGGTCAACCCCTCCCTACTCTACAGCTTCTGCTCTCTTTGGTTGACATTATTATGATTGTCCTTGATTTCCAAAATCCTGGGCTTTCTGCAAGTCAGCTGAAGATCCCTTTGCTTCTTAAGGAATTGCCATGTGTGCATTTTTAAATGAATTTTGTCCAGAGTCCCATAAAAAAAGGCATTCAAGATTCATGACCACAAAGAGGTCTACCTGAAGTTTTTGGATACGATGAAGCCTCCTCAGTTTCGGAGAAGTAAATGGATCTTTTACTGTCTCTTAGCTCAGTAGTAGTGATACAAGTACCCCCATGGCTTCTTACTATAACAAGTAGAAATTTAACATTTATCAGTACAGGTTCTAACCCTTTCCTACCCTATCAAGTCTAATTATTTAACCTCTTATTCTCCACATTCTCCCTAAGATGTTAAAGAGCAGCTGATGGGATTCAGCTATAGTAGTAAATAATCATAGCTATCCAAGAATCCTCTATTAAGATTTTCAGTAAATAAAAATATAAGAAATCTTACAAAAATTGAAACTGTTAAGTTATTAAGTGGAAGTCATAGAAGTAAAGATACAATAGTAGGGAAGATAAAAACATACTTTGGTTGAAAACACTCAATCAGGAAGTTGAAGGGGGTGAGCATTTTACACAAATCACAGATGAATCCCATAGAAGATACAGGGATATTGAGATTTGGGACAGTCATCAAGAAATAGCCAAGTGTGTTCTTTAGGTTGAAGAGAAAAGTTTAAGTCCAGATAAGGTGGGAAATCATGATGTGGAGAAAGGTAAGGCAGTTCAAGTGGCCATATATAAAACAACAGACTTTATTAAGCAGACAGCTCTTATCAAATGTTGGAAGACCCTGAGCTGGGGAATTTCCAAGTGGACCCTTCCTTTTCTTGACTCTTGACTAATAAGGAAAGGTCCTTATTAGTTCTTATTCTCCCTGGTGTTTACTTTCTGTTCTTAATAGTTGAAAATTCTTCTGTGAACAAAAGCAGCCCTCTTAAAAAAATCTCTTCCTGATTTCCCCATTTGCCTAATTTTTCTTCTCTGCTTCTTTACTTGAATTGAGGAGTAACAATCTGAAAGCCAACCCCTGAGTTTTACACACACACACACACACACACACACACACACACACACACACACACACATGCATACACAAACACATATACACATGCATACACACACATACACACACACACACACAGACACACACACACACACACACACCACTCATGATGTTATATTTAAAGGTGATACAAAACTTTGTTACAGGATATGCTGTTTATTCTCCAACTAGCCTTGCAGAATCTATGGATTATATCAGGTTTCTGAACTTTTTCTAATAAAATCTTAGAGGTTGTAATTTTCTATTACACAAAGGAGTAAACTAAAGGCATATTTATCTTCAAATGCAAGAAACTGAGCAAAATAGTTCACTGAAGGAAGCTGTTATTAAATGTGGATTAAGAAAATACCCCACTTTAACTCTAGAGAAAAAAATGACAGAACTACCAGAAACAGTTTCTAACATCATTCTTACTGTGAACAGACAGTTCTGCACAGGGCTGAGTGATGGTAAAGATGTGTGCAGGTTCCATAAATTATAAATCAGATAGCTGAACATACCCAGAGAAAATATGAAACAGAAAAGGATACAGTCCACAGATTCAAGAATCCCAAATACCACACTGTAAGTTTGGCTTAGAAAAAAAATCTGCCAACTATTTCCTCAAGATGTGTTAACTGAAGGAGAAAACTAAGCCCCAGGGTGTGTGGTATTGTACCATATCAACTGGAGACTTCTAATTGTGGACACTGAAAAGCCATTCTATCTATCTTTTCAACTCAAAAAAGTTGATGGTTTGTGACCAGAGGGCAACTTGTGCAGACTTGGAATTGTATCATTGCCTGCCTCCCAGGATTGGACCTCACTGGCTTTGCTGTTGCCTTTAACTCCTGTTTACCAAAGAAATGAAAATGCCACTTGCAGTGCTAAATGTTGCAAAAGTTGAACTTTTCATATTATTTCTTATACTTTTCCTACCTTGTTTTAGAATATGTAAAACTGGAAAATGCTTTCAAAGAATCCAAACACACATAAACTCTGCTGCAAAGATGCGAAGAACCTTGCATTTGGATGATTAGGACTATAAGATAAATAAATTCCCTTTTCATTAATGTAAACACAGAGAAAAGCAGAGGGAAGATGTTTGTATGTTTATATATTGCATATAATCCTAACTACTTTATCTTGTAAAATACACGGCCCCCAAACTAAGTGTGTGTGCGTGTGTGTGTACATTTATGTGTGTGTGTGTACGCTTGTGTGTGTATGTGCATGTGTGTGTGTATACGCTTGTGTGTGTGCGCGCACATGTGTATGTGCATGTGTGTGTACATTTGTGTGTGTGTGTGTGTGTGTGTGTGTGTGTGTGTGTGTGTGTGTGTGTTCTGAATTTTCTGGACATCGATGCCTATATTTGGTGTGCTGAGTTTTTTTTCTTCTGAAATTTTAACTCATACCAATCATTCAGGTTTCCAACCTGAAGTGGGAGTTTGTCTAAATAATTACCCTATGTTTCAATTTTCAATGTGGATAGCAACATTAGAGATGTAAGAAGTATTTTCAGTCTTGTTGCTTTGGGGGGAAGTTCTAAAAATTTCTTCTATTCCTCCTCAAAATCCGAAAGCTTTGCTCACCTGAGTCAACTGTAAATGTACCTTACACCAAAATCTGATTATCCCAAATATTTGATTTCCTTTTGTTTCTAAGAATTTAAAAACACCTTGGTGCTAGGATACCACAGTTCTTCAATGTTAATATTTTTGGAAGAGCCAAATTTGTGTTTTTCTTATGTTGCCTATTTTGAGATCATTGACTCTTTCTTAATCAGCCCCAAATAATATGTTTAGCTTGCTTTCTTCTAAACTTGTAAGGTTCTTAAGGTAAACATCTAAAACATTCTCTTAATTTCTTCTTTGTCAACACTTAAGCTTGATGTCCTATATTTTGTAGTTAAAGTTATTTTCATTGTTTATATTAATTTTAAATTTTTGTTGAGTGAATTAATCTTTGATCCTTGATTACTTAGAAGTGCTTTACTTAATTTATATGTGTGAAATATCCCTGCTGTTTTTCTGTTACTGTTTTCAAAATAGAATACTCTATGAGTAGAAAATATTTGTGTAATTTAAATTATTTTGATGATAATATAGGTTCGTGGGTTTGGTTTTCCTTGTAGTGCTTGAATTTATTGATCTTGCCAAATAATTGGTAGATGCTGGGATAGAGGCCTAACTTACTTGGTTTAATGGAGTCTAGGAGCCAGTGTTTTATACTATGCATGAACATACCCTATCAAGCTATTCTATTGATAAGTGTGTGTGTGTGTGTGTGTGTGTGTGTGTGTGTGTGTGTGTGTGTGTGTGTGCAGGTGCTGCCATTTTTAATTATAAATTGTATTTAGTTTTATAGATTGATCACAAAGTTGAAGTGTTAATATCTTGAATCTCGTATGCATGATTCTTCCATACATGGAACTATCATTTAAGACTTTCAATGCATTTAATCACATTTTGTCCTCTTGTCAGAAGGTGTTCATACATATCCTTCCTGTGTAGTCATTGTTTGACTAATCCCTGAGGATCAGTTTTTATTGCAATGTGTTGCCATTTTGTTGAGACTCAAATAATTCCATTCATTTGAAAGCAAGACTGTACACCCTAAGTCCTGCCGTTATGTATGGTATGGAGTTATTTCAGCTGAATTATCTTTGCATTCCCTCCATGAGAGTACTTTTACTTGTATGACTGCCATTTTGCATATTCCATTTTAGTAAGATTTCCTATATTTCTGTCGCCTTGATGTTACTTTGAGTTTTGAAGTCTGGTACAAGATGCTGATAGAAAGTTGCAATAAAGACAATATAAGTTGATCACACTTTCTTGTTGAATAGACATTGAAATTGTTTTAATGAGATTTCTACACCTTTGGTTGCATTGGAGGAGAGGTTCACCTACTGTGTTTATGAGGACTTGGCTTATATATAAAGGAAGACATTCCTTCCTTTACTTCCTGCAGAGTATTTTAAAAGAACACCAGGTTCCTATATAGCAAAACGTTTCCCATGTTCAGTTTTCTTCGAGAATTATTGACTGAAGCCCCTGATGTGCAAGATATTTATTTGAACCCCAGGCTGGCGAACTGTAGCAGAGCCAATCTTTCCTTACCTAGAGAGAAAAATAGCTGAGTAAGGTGCTTTCACAGGGGAAAGAAATTGGCTGGCTTGTGAAATTCACTTTTCCCTTTGAGAGCTCAGTTAGATAGTCACAAGTATTCTAGCATCCATAGGATTTGGTCTCCTTTTTTTGGTCACAAATCATGGTACTCTCATTGGTTTTAAAATATTCAAATAGACAGACACACAATAGTAATTTGAGAAAATATTAAATGTAGAAGACTTGGGAATAGGACAACTGTTTTTTCTCAGAAAAGCAGTTCCTTCTTTCTCTTGCTATCAAGTCACAGATGCCAAATGCATTTGTGAATACCTTAAGTTCCAAAAAATCATGTTAAGACATTTACTTAAAACAAATACTTATGTGAATGAACTCTATAATAAAAACTTCCTTCCTTTCAGAATAGAAGTTTTCTCATCAACTATGTATGCGTCATGTTTTGGTGTTTGCTTTTCTTTGTGAGATGGATAGGATCGAGAGAAGTATCTGGGACATAGTAGTTCTTCAATAATTAAATGTTGACTCTGCACAGAATGCCTAGTGTGTTGAGTGTTTTATGTAAGGCTGAAACTACCTATTCTAAAATTCTCTTTTTTACAAAACTACTTTGCTTAACACCATTGAACTTTGCTTCTACAGGATAAGAGAGCATTCCCAGTGGTATAGGCCATCTAGTAATGCCTATCTCCACTGTAAGAGAGCCAGGAGGTCTTCTTAGGCTCGCCACATGCCCAAGATATTCCAGGTAACTTGTAAATATATATCTTCCCTCCATTTTATTTCTCCCCCATTCCTCCTCTCTCCTCCCTTCTACATCCTTACTTCTTCTCCACTCCACTCCCTGCCCATCTCTTCCTCCACCATCACTTTCCCTTCTTTTCTCTTCACCCTTCTATGGTTAATCTCTTTCTCCTTGTCACTCCTCTTTAACCTCCTCCTCTCTCTCACTATAGCTCTCCATCACCCTCTTCTTTGTATATTCAGTTGGCATTCTGCTGGTTTTGTAAGCACTGCCCTTGGGGAAAAATAATAAAATGGGCAACAACCTCAGATCTTCACGGAAAGTTGACACTGATTCCAACCTTGAATTTCTCTCTTGGTTTTTCATGCTGGCAAGTCGCTCTAATCTTAAGTCCTTCCAAAAACAAGTGTTGTTTCTCTGTCATGTGAACTACCCCCATATAACTCAAACAGACCTTGTTGAGACCCAAGGGGTATTAAAACAGACGTTGCTATTTAAGTTTGATAATTGCATATTGATTCTTTGTCATTTAAAATATATAAACATTTATTAATATTTCCTTTGATATAGACACTGATTCTATGATTCTATTGCGCTGTTTTGAGAAGAGTTGTGTTCTGAATACAGTAAACAAAGTAAACAGAAATGGGAAAATCTGCTTGCTTGTTGAATGAGAAAAAGACAACTTAATCTTCTTTCTTTTTCCCCTGAGTGTGTATAATTACTCAATGATATGGATACAATCCTTTTCTATTTTTCACACTTATCCATTTATGTTATTGAGCACAATGTGTCATGACACAAGGAGTTCAAAGGACTTGTAAGAATGGCTTCTTTCTACCACATTCTTTCTAGGGATGGAATTTAAGTCATTAGAGTCAGTAGCCTTTACTGCTTATTGTCTCCCCAACTGTATCTCACTGCTCTTTAAAGCCAGAGTTGCCAGATTCTGTGTGACACAGTCTGAATTTATGTTAATAGGTAATAGTCAAGCGAAGCTGTTGTCCTTCTGCACATATCAATTTCTGAAAAGCTGAAACCAAACCACCAGGAAATTGATTCTGCATGGATTGTTGTCTCTACAGAACAGATTTACTCCTTTTTTTACTTAAGAAACAGATGCCTCAATATATTTGAGGTTCAGATACTTTTATCACTTAAAGTCTGGTACAAAGTTTTAACTTACAGGAGTGTGTAGTAACCTGTTCTCTCACTTGGATCCCCTCTCTCTTTATGCACTGTGGATAGTTAGTTAGTTAGTTTGTGTATAAAGTTTTTAGGATGAAAGAATAGAGAAATTAGTTGGGGATTTAGCTCAGTGGTAGAGCTCTTGCCTAGGAAGCGCAAGGCCCTGAGTTCGGTCCCCAGCTCCAAAAAAAAAAAAAAAAAAAAAAAAAAAAAAAAAAGAATAGAGAAATTAGTATTCTAGTCACTGGTATAGGTGGATGAATCCGTGTCATTCAAAGTTATGAAGAATTTTGTTGGTTTCTAACTCTGGTGTATTTTTAGAGTTACAACCTTTTTCAATCTTAGATCTTGTATACACATAAGCAAATGGAATAAACAGAAATAGGAGGCTTAGAAAATAGAAAAGAGGGGACTTTGGAGTAACTAACCATGGATCATTTATAAAGGCAATTTTCAGAGGAAGAGAACTGTGTATATTTTAATACTATAGTGAGACTTGTTGGGAAATGTCTTAGAATAAAATTCCATTCCTTTGCATTGCAGCTAGAATATGATTTCTGCTCCTAAATATGATCGCTTGACATGTAAACATAAGTCTTTGTGCTTTAGCATTTCTTTTTCACTTCTCTCCAGAAAGGTTGTTTTATACTCTGATATAAATGTAATATGCTGAATGAGAACATGTGGAGCTCTGACAATTTTTAGAAACAAGAATTCACAAGGATATTATTTCTCCCGTATTAGTGTAGTAAGTCTTTTAGTATTAAAGGTAACAAATAGAAAACTATCAGTCCTATCTTTTTGTTTACAAAGTTGAGTTTTGTGATATTTCTTGCCCGCCCATTATTTATACAGGTAATGTGGGTTTATAATGGAGAAACAGCAAGGCGAAATGCAATCAACAGAGTCTATGCAACTGACTACAGTGTGGATTTAAACCCAGGAACTCACACTTCTTTATATTAAGTGAGCCAGAGTATAAAAAATGTTGTATGCAGGCTTTCTACAAATAAACTAAATTATAAAGATTCATCCTGACCATGTTTGTGTTTGGTCCTTTGTTTTTTAACCCACCCTGTTGCTGCTGCTTCTGCTGCTGCCTCTTTGTCATGATGAATTCAGGAAAAAAAAATGAGTATAACCTCATACATGATGGTGGTTTTAGAAAATATGTGAGTTAAAAAATGGCAACCAAATTCATAAAATTCTTCAATCTTAAAATCTTAAGTGACATACTGATTCAAATGAAGGGTTGAACACTGTAATGTGATTAAATATACACTACCCACTGATTATACTCAGGGGAAAACTGTGTTTAAAGTGATTCAGAGTTTATAACTTGCAGAGATACCATAAAGAATTTAAAAATATATTTTAAGGGATGCACGAGTATTTAAAATTCTCTATATTCAATCACAATCCTTCCAAAGATATGCGGGATAAGAATGTTAGAATTTGTAAAATGTTGGAATTTGTAGAATGACCATGTTTATAGGTGAGATATAAATATGGAGGACAGCTGGTAGATATGTCCATAAACACTAATTTGGGAAACTTTTATCTTTCCATTAGCATTGATTGTCTATATGATATTCAGATGTGCCTTATTCACTGAGAATGGTTTGCTTATTCACTTTCGTGAAATTTGCCTGAACTTAAAATACGGTTTTACTTTTATTTTATTTTATGAGTGAATGTGAATGTGCAGGCATATGTGTGTTTGTGCTCAGACATTTTTGTATCTTCAGAGGACAAAAGAGGTCATCAATTCCCATGGAGCTAGAGTTATATGTGGCTTTGATCCACCCAAACTGACTGCTGGGAGCGATCCTTGGTCCTCTGTAAGAACTGAAAGTGCTATTAGCTACTGAGCTCTAAGTTATCATAAATTTTGAGGAAATAGCAAGTACCTTGTTTATCTCACACCAATTCTTGACCTGTGTATCAAAGAGAAATTCTATAAATTTTAACTGTTTACAGCAGGAGTACTAATTTTAGCTTATTGAAATGACTGTTTACCAGCTCTTTCTCCTTCATGTTAAGCAGCTGCTGGGTTTTCCAGGTTCAGTTCCCCTGGTTCCTAATTAATGAACTTGTTAATTCGTTATGCACGTGCCTTCAATTCTGCATTTTTTCTTTGAGGTAGGGCCTCACTATGTATACTATATTAAGTAAAACTCAAGATTTTTTTTATCACTGTGTCTCTGCTGAATGTTGTAATATTGGTGCTAGTTACCATACCTGGCTTTAAATAACATTGTTCTGATATTTAGCACTGGTTATTGAATTGATAGGAACTAGAATCACCTAGGTAACGAGCCTCCAGTCACACAAGTTGCTGGTTTATAGGTTTGTTTTGCCTTTGAGCATGCCTATGAAGGAGTCATTAGGTTAATGGAGGTCCACAGACCCATCTTACCAGTGAGTAAGACTGAGTCCTGACCTAGAAGAGTGCTTTCATAGATTGTAAAATCTATGTGAGCAGCTGATTCAAGAGCCTGCTGCTGTGAGTTTCACACCAGGATGAATGAATTGTGATCTATAGTAAACCATTTATCTCCTAAATTGCTATTGTCATGGTATTTTATCACTGCAAAAGGAAAAGGATTTTTTTTTTTTTTGCTGTAAATTTGGTGTTTAGCTTACTGTAGTGAAGAAATTATTTTTCACAATGTTTTGAAAGAGTGAAAAAAAGACATTAAATTACACACACACACACACACAGAGAGAGAGAGAGAGAGAGAGAGAGAGAGAGAGAGAGAGAGAGAGAGAGAGAGAGAGGAGAGAGTTAGTTGGGTCCTACCTTGGGGTATTTACTTTCCTGCTCGCTGACCCTTTTAGCCTGCTGTGGCAAGAAGTTGTTTAGACCCTTGGCAGCTGCTCTCAGCCTCTAATTTGGGGCTGGGGCTTTCCACTACACAGATTTTTCCTGTTTTCCTGGATGGGGATTTTCCCCCTGCTCTATTACTTTTCCATGGCTTTTGCCTCTGGTATATAAGATCTCAGTAAAGCCATACTTCATTCTTTTAAGACGAATGACCCGAGTATGTGTTTCTCCTAAATCTCAAAGGCCTACATCTGGTTCTCAGTGTCATGATAACACAGGTATCATCAAATGGAGCTTACACCGAGATCGTGAAAGAGAGGAAAATTTGAGGAGATCGTCCCAGGAAACTGCCAGTGATGAAGGAGGGACTTATTGGGGAAAATCAGCCAGGAAATCCCTTACAGTAAGCAGGATATGGAAGGACCACAGGAACTGAAAGTATGTGCAAAGAAAAATAAAGATTTGGACTAGTGGTGAGTGAACCTTATAAAAAGGGACAAGGTAATAATGGTAAAATGTTTTTGTGTATGTGTTCTTTTAGGGTTATGCTAAAATCTAGAGAAGTGAAGTCAATTCGCAGAGATAGCTTTTAGTCTTTGGACCCTGACTAGAGACATTTTACACCCTAAACAAGAGAGAGAATGGGTTTGAGAAAAACAGTCCTCCCAGACTCTATAGAGATGTTTTGGTGAAAGAAGGAAAATGAGCTTACACTTTTTTGGAGTTCTCCTAGGGACAGAGGGAGGTGGAAGACATCCTGCTTCCTTTCTGGCTCCTATTGGAGAAATGCTCATTTCTGGTTCTGGGTCCTTAGGTAGGATATCTGGGTCCCTTTGGTGGGACACCATCTAGTTCTTTCCCTCTGACTATTGTCTGTCCTTGGTTCCCCAAACTGTCCACGTATATCAGCCTATGTCTGGGTTTTGCTTCTTGTTGCTTGAATGTTTTGTGTTAAAAGAAAAATATGGTTAAAACTTTAAATGCTTGATTTAGTTTTAACTCCTTTCAAGAAAGGAACGAATAAATAAAAAGCAGTTTCAACTGGCTTTTGGAGCCCGGCATCGGTAGCTAGGAGCCTTGGTCCTCTGGGGAAGCTCCCCAAGAGACTGGCTAAATGTTTACACTAGCTGATCCTAAAGGTGCCAGGAACTTCACAGCTTCTATAGTAATGGAGCTGATGGCTGTTACCCTTAGATAAATCTCTGACTGTGATTACTGGATTCAAGAGGTGACAAGGTGCTTCTCTTAAAATTACACCTAGAAAAAGTAAAAATGGTGATTGATCTAAATATTAAAGATATGTGTAGCCACTTCATTTTTTGTTTCTGATTGGTTTTAAATGTGTCTTATGCTCTACATGCCTTGGTTATAAGTTACTGGCTTTTAAGCTATTGGGTATGGTTAAAAATTTGTAACATTGGTAACATAAAGTTGGCTTAAACCTGATAATTCAGATGGAGTCATTTTAGACAACACGTGCCATGAGCCAACTCAGGGGAAAAGGTCTAAATTGGGATAATATTTTAATATAATTCTTATCATAGAAACCAGACTTATAAAAGAATTTAGAGCAACAGCTCTTTGTTGAGGTATTAGAGCCTGCATCATCGTTGGTTCATATGCACGAATTGGCAGTCAAACTTTAAAGCATGAGGAATGTACTTGGTGTATGGGAAGACTGGATTTTGGAGAATAGATGCTTTGTTGGAGGTTGAGTTTTGCTTTCTAAAGTTATGGTTGTGCTCTGTTCTTACAAGGGAAACTTAAAGATTGTGGTTAATGATTGCCAGTGTTACATTGGCTACAGTTTACAGTTCGATCACAGACAGGCTCAGGATTCTAACTCACACATATTTGTAATTAAGAAAAAAATCAAACAGGTGGAGATTGTTACAGGATATATGAAGGGTTCATGAGGCTATGGAACTTATAAGAGCATTACAACTTGATGCTTACTCCAACTGCTATTTCAAGAAACACATATAGAAAACTATAATAGTTATGCTGTTTCTTTACATCCTGGCAATGTGAAAGATTTTCCTTTAGTGAGCTTGCTTATAATTTTGGAGAGCCCATGAAATGATACCTTTGGAAAGTTTTGCCTCAAGGAATCACTTATGGCCCTACATTATGTAAACAAATTTTGTCACTGCTTCAATACAAGAAGTTAAGACTTTGAATCTTTCAGTGTAAATTATTCATTATATAGACATTTTAATTTTACTACAAGCCTTTACTCTTGCAACGTGCCTTAAATTTTGGGGAGTAGCTGCTGCTCCAGAAAAGATTCAATATTTCTTCTCAATATTTGAGACATCGGTTATATCCTAAACAAACGGTGGCATAGAAAGTTCAAGATAGTTTACTTTAAATTATTTTTAAAAGCTACTAAGATATGGTAATTGACTAAGACCTCACCTTAAGTTCACCACAGGAGGACTTAAGCCTTTTTTGATATTCCCAAGGGAGATGTAAATTCTATTTCCCTAGACAATTAACTGAGAAGTGACCAAATAGCTTTACAGAACCTGATGAAATATACCCTATTCCAAACAGCAATTAAATTGGTTATCTAATGAGAAGGCAACACATGTAATTAGATCACATGTTTATTCTCTTGTCTTTCCCCCTGCTTGAACACAGATTATTGAATTACATGTTGTAGCTGGTATTTTTAAAATGTCTAAAAATCAAGCTTTCAATTCATATACTGATACCCAAGGTGTAGCTTATGGTTTACAATTGATTAAAATTTTTTCCTTTTTTAGATACTGCTAACCCTTGAATTTTAAAATTATTTATGCTAATACTACTGATTTAAGAGAAGTGTACTGTTCCTTTATTAGCCATTTAAGAACTAAGACTGGATTGTCTAGATCCTTTAATGAGGACAAAGTCACAATATATTTATATACCAGGCAGATTTTGGGCCGTGTATAGGAACAATTAGACAATCTAATACTTTATATCAATTGTATTACTATTAGCTAGAGACAGTAATCTGGTACTTCTAGATTTATTTGTGACTACTGACACTTTTTCAGACTTTTTGTTTGCAACTGCTTTAACAGGAGAAGCAACTAAAAATGTAATTAGGATTACATACTTTACAAGGAGTGGGGACAGCTACAGCTCCTCAAAATGTAGAAAAATACTTAAATGGAAAGATGAGGAAGAACATGTGGGATTATTTTATCATCGATAATATTCCTGTTAATCTATGGGGAAGGGATGTTCTTCATGATATGGAGCTATATGACTACCCAACTGCTCAAAGAATGATTATTTTACTTTATGATCAAGAACAGGTAATTAATTTGATTAGAACTTTTGATGATTGGTCCATTTTTTCATGATTCACTACTAGTCAATTTGAAAATTTGTCAGTTTTTTAAGTTACACTCTGTGATCTTTCCCTCTATAGTAAAAATTAGTCCTTTAAGTAAGGCTAGATTAGTTTTTCAATGATGGTTCTTCTAAGGAATATACTGTAGTCCTTTCACAGGGCAAGGTGGAGAGATTGATATTTGATTCTGTCTCGGTAAAGTTGGCTGAATTAAAGGCCCTTCTATTGGTGCTATCTTTGTTTCCTGAAGAGCCCTGCAATATTTATACAGATAGTGTTTATGTATCTAATAGTATTTTACCTTTGGAAACTGCTGTATATGTTGCTCCTGTATCCCGCACTTGTTCTTTTCTTGTGCAAGTACAGGCATTATTGTGGCAATGCAGAACCTAATTATGTAGGGCATATCAGAGGTCTTTTAGGAATGTCTGGCCCCTTGGCAGAAGGTAATGCTGATGCTGATTTTTATACTAGGCTACAATTTGTAGCTATAGCTCATGATTCTTATGATTTAGCCCTTCAATTACATAGAAAATTTCATATAAATTCACAATCTTTAAGACACTGTACAAGATGCACCAAGGAGCAAGCTGTTCAGAGAGTTACTCAATGTCCCTCTTGTGCTCCCAAATAAGGAGAATAAAAATTTTCTTAAATCTGCACCACGTGTCTTGGCACCCTTTTTCCTTTTTTGGTTTGGAATGGGACTGAGGAAGTGTCAAGGGAGGAGATTCTCAATTGTTTTTCTAGGTCCGTCTACTGACCAATTGCTGGAAACAGGAAAATTTTGCATTGATTCCTTGGGTTCCTGGTGTGATCCCCAAGATTTTGGAGGATGAAGGCTGATTCCAAGTGGTACTGTACAGGCATAAAAGAGACTTTGGCATTACCGCAACAGTCATTGCGAGCATTGCCATTGCAGCCTCTGCTACTGAAGTGGCAGGTGTAGCCATATCTCAATCGGCAGCTGTTGCTGGAATTGTGGATCCATTTTCTGGAGAGGACGACTCAGCATTGACTGTGTAGAATAGCATTAATACTCAGATTCAGTTGGGCATTCTTTTTTTTTTTTATTAACTTGAGTATTTCTTATATACATTTCAAGTGTTATTCCCTTTCCCGGTTTCCGGGCAAACATCCCCCTCCCCCCTCCCCTTCCTTATGGGTGTTCCCCTCCCAACCCTCCCCCCATTGCCGCCCTCCCCCCATAGTCTAGTTCACTGGGGGTTCAGTCTTAGCAGGACCCAGGGCTTCCCCTTCCACTGGTGCTCTTACTAGGATATTCATTGCTACCTATGGGGTCAGAGTCCAGGGTCAGTCCATGTATAGTCTTTAGGTAGTGGCTTAGTCCCTGGAAGCTCTGGTTGCTTGACATTGTTGTACTTTTGGGGTCTCGAGCCCCTTCAAGCTCTTCCAGTTCTTTCTCTGATTCCTTCAACGGGGGACCTATTCTCAGTTCAGTGGTTTGCTGCTGGCATTCGCCTCTGTATTTGCTGTATTCTGGCTGTGTCTCTCAGGAGCGATCTACATCCGGCTCCTGTCGGTCTGCACTTCTTTGCTTCATCCATCTTGTCTAATTGGGTGGCTGTATATGTATGGGCCACATGTGGGGCAGGCTCTGAATGGGTGTTCCTTCAGTCTCTGTTTTAATCTTTGCCTCTCTATTCCCTGCCAAGGGTATTCTTTTTCCTCATTTAAAGAAGGAGTGAAGCATTCACATTTTGATCATGTGTCTTGAGTTTCGTTTGTTCTAGGGATCTAGGGTAATTCAAGCATTCTTAATCTCAACCAACAAATTGTTTTCCTGCAGGAACAATTGGATTTCCTCTGAGAAACTCACGTTATATCTTGTTCTACCTTTTATCATTCTGTGTATGTAACCCCTGTTGTGGTCCTTAATAGCAGCAAGGATGTTGGGATTTAAATGCCTATCTTGCTGGACCATGGAATTATACCTTTGTAAATATTCAAAAGATTAATGAAACCAGGGTAACACCTCTTGCTGGGGATAGTCTCCTTGAAGGTCTGAAATATGCTAGATGTCTCATTAAAGAATGGTCTGGATCCATCACTCTGGGATTGCTTGCTCTTGGAGTGGCTGCCTTTGGGCCTGGTTTGCTGTGCCGTTTCAAGTACCAAGAGGTCCAGTCTCAGGCTGTTACCAAACAAATTTTGCTTTTATTGGCCGGGGATGATCCATCGGCACAAATTTGGCTCAGTTTGTACAACAACTAGTTAGCCAAAGACGGGCAACCGTCTGGGACCATAGTCACCTTATATAGAAGCCATGAGGACTGGCAGGGCATTCAGAGATGGGTAAGAGTATTGGAACCCCAGATTAATCCTAAGAGAGGCACTATTTACAAAATAAAAGAGGGGGAATTGTTGGGCCCTACCTTGGGGTGTTTCCCTTCCCCCTGGCTGAGCCTTTCTTTTTTTTTTTATCTTTATTTTAAAGATTTATTTATTTATTTTACATATATGGATACACTGTAGCTGTCTTTGGACACACCAGAAAAGGACATCAGATCCTATTACATAAGGTTGCAAACAACAATGTGGTTGCTGGGAATTGAACTCAGGACCTCTGGAAGAGCAGTCAGTGCTCTTAACCACTGAGCCACCTCTCAGGTCTTTATTTTACTTTTAAAAACTTGTTTTAGATGGGTGTGGTGGCACATGCCTTTAATCCCAGCTGGGATTAAAGGAGGAATGTGGTGGATCTCTGTAAATTTAACGCCATCCTGCTCTATAGAGTGAGTTTGAGGACAGCTGGAGCCATACAGAAAAACCCTGTTTTCAACTCCCAACACCCAAAATTGTTATACATGGTTTTGGGTTGCATTTATGTTTTGTTCCACTTTCATGTCTGGTGCTTGTAGATATCAGAAGTTGTTGTTTCTGGCTGAGCCTTTCAACCTGCTATGACAAGAAGTTGTTCACACCCTTGACAACTGCTCTTGGCCCCTGATTTGGGGCCGGGACTTGCCATGGCACAGATTTTTCCTGGTTGGGGATTTTCTACCTGCTCTAGGAATTTTCGATGGCTTTTGGCTCTGATATATAAGGAGATTTCAGTAAAGCCCAGACTGCATTCTTTTAGGACCAATGACTCAAGTATATGTTCTTAGTGTCATGACAACACAGGTATCATCATATATATATATATATATATATATATATATATATATATATATATATATAGAGAGAGAGAGAGAGAGAGGGGGGGGGGTATGCATACATTCACATTCACCCCTCACATACAAACACAAACACACATGCACACACTTTATATTTCCAGGAAATTTTCTTAGTTTTGTAATGTTCGTCATCCTCAATTGAACAAAAGATTAAGGCTAATCATTTTAGTTTCCAAGAATAACTAGCTTCAGATAGATCCCTCAGTGTTTCGAAAAGTAAATGGCCAACTTAGTCAACAATGGTCAGCAAAACCATCCTCAATAGATGAGGAAAAAGCCAATCTTTCCATGATATAAACACTGCATATAACTATATAACCAGCAAAGCAACCCTTCACAGCTGAGAAGAAAAAGAGTTTTCGAGGTATAAATAACTTTAACTTAGTATACAAGCCAAACTTAAGGAACATATCTTAAGCAGTATTTGAGGCTGGGCAGAGGAAGGTAGAGAGTCAAAAGACTAGAAAGAAATATAAAGTTACAACTGCTAAAGCACATAGTAAAACTAAGAACAGAAACACGAACACCAACTACCAACAATAGCATATACCTTTCACTAATATCTTCAAATATAAATAGTCATAATTTTCCAATAAAAAGACACACAGTGCCAAAAAATTAATAAAAATATGTTTCTCGTATGCCAGAATAGCATGTTCAGTTTTAAGATATTTATTAGATTTATTACATTAAAAGAGTAGACAAATGGATTATTGAGAGTGTGAGCTCATCTTCCTTTCCATACCCCATGATTTTACATGTGTTCTGTCCTGCTCTTTGGAACCTGGGGTGATGTTATTTTCATATATCTTTTGTTCTGCTTATAAAAATGTAGTCTTTCTACAAATAGATTTAGATGATATAGATAAGAAAACATGAGTTCAAATCTTCCTTGTTAGCACCATAAAATTTCATATCCAAAGTAATTATTAATTGTTTATTTGTAATTGAGGATAACACCTTAAATTACTCCTAATTGGGTATTGATAAGTAGAGGTGCTTGGAATCTCTCTAAATGAGTTAAACATAGAGTCATACATATGGGGGTTTTTTTGTTTGTTTTTTTGTTTCTTTTTGCCACAGCATATTATGTACAGACTCATGTAAATCTTACAAATTTTTATACAGAGTCCTGATATTTATAAAATAAAATTACAAGTAAGAGGAAATGTTAGTGGCAACCGATGAGATATACCAACCATCAAATAATGGTATGTGCACATATAGGCATATTTCTTAATCTTGTCTGTTGGTAGCATTTCAGAGAAAACAACATTGGATGAGTAATGCATAACTGATGGAAACTACTGGTTTTTAATTGTGAAAATGCTGGGTTACCTGAAGATTCAAAAAACAAAGTAAGTACGATAAAAATTTATTTCCATTATCTTGTAAAACCCATCTTTCTTTGCTTCAGAAACAATATAGACACCTAAATCTTCTCTCAATTTCCCTATGTCAGTTTTCATATCTCATGATATTGATTGGATGAACAGACATTGTTTTACTCATTGATATTTTATTTTATTGGGGAGAATGATTTGTTTTTGGTGTTGTTGGTAGTGTGTAACTGTTTTCATCAAGAAAATGCTATTCACAGAGACATTCAGAGGTCACCTGACTGAGGTGATAGACAACCATGATGTGACATTATCTTTCTAGGGTTTCCATTTCAAAGAAATGAGATATAGGACCCAGGTGATGTCAGTAGGTGGCAGTAGCACTTTTCTTTGTCTTGGGAAGATTATGTGCATGTCAGATTTAACAGTGGCCCTTTCCATCCTGTATTTATTCAGCTCACTTGAGAAGGAAGATGTAGGAGTGCAGAAGGGCAGAGAAGTGAAGAAATCTAGATGTCTTAATCCCTTACCCACAGAACTAGCCTGACACTCGCAAAGATGTATTGCTTTCTGGTTCTTTTTTTTCATTAGTTTCAAGGATGTGGACACTGTTCCACTGGCTATAAAAAAAGATAAAATTTTATATTAAGAGAAATAATATAAGCCCACATCAAATAATCAAAAGACTTGAGATTTCAATGGAGAAGGGAAAATGTTTTGCTAATGAACTATGAATGTATAGTGGGGTTTCTTTGTTTTTTTTTTTTATTTCTTTGTTTCTTTTTTCTTTCTATTGTTTTGTGTAAATGTAGCTCTAAAAGTTAAGTTTCACAATATCAACTCCACATATTCATTTATAACTATGTACTCCTCTCAAGCAAATCCTTTTTCCTCTTTGGTAAGGTCTCAATTTACAGCCTGCATTGAGCCAATAAAAGGAAGTCTGTAAAACAATCATAAGAAAGAAAATGAAAGCCAGTGTCATACAATCATGTCATAGTATGACTAGCAGTTGGATTTGTTATTCACATTAGCAATTTGATGTTGGTATTGTTTTATCCTTCTTTATACTTTAGTGACAAACTTGGTTATCCTGGAACTTACTATATTGACTTAATTGGCTTGATAAATGAAGATATTTTCTCCCTTGGATCATGGGTATGCACCTCTTTAACTGGCTTAGATGGTTCTCTTCTCTCCCACTAGTCTATAAAGGGTATCTTTTGCTCATTGCCATCTTAAGGTGTACTCTATATAACACGATTTTTGCATGACCTTCAGTTCTCCACTTCCTTATTCTGTTCCCAGTTACACATAACTTTCTACATTTTTTTCAGTCGTATCAATAATTATATTTGCATATTTTTAATATGTATGGTAAAGTTACAGGTGTTTGTAGACATTATATCCCTTATGAGATGTAAAGTTCTTTATTTTGATTTTATTTTAGTATCTAATTTCAAAAATCACTTAGTTGGGCAAGTACATATAGCATACAACTTGTGATTATTGCTGTGTATCAGTTTTAGATAACTTATCACAATGTAAGCCTAAAGAACATGCTGTCATTACATCATAATGATAACAGAAGCTAGTGAGGTGGTTTATTGGGTGAAAGTACTTACTGTTAAGTTTGGAGACCTGAGTTCCGTAACTGAGACCAACAGTGTAGAAGGAGAGAATGGACTCCTGTAAATTGTTCCCTGACCTCTACAACACACCGTGACATTTTGCACATGTGCATGAATGAATGCATACACACACACACACACTTACAGACAAATAATGTGTTATTTTTTTTATTTTAATTTAAGACATCTGAATGATTTATTTTCCTAACCAAAAGATATACAATAATGTCTTTGTTTATGTGTTTACATAAATCTAACATTGACAGTTTCTATTTAAAATTGCTAAAGTGTGGTTGACATTTAAAAGTAAATACTCCTTAGTTTTTCCACAAAATCAAATGGCATTTTCTTAAAATAACTGTTTATTTAGATTCAGTGCCTTATGACAATAAACCTGTTAATTGTGGCCTAACCAAAAAAAAAAATCCTAAATTTGAGGATTTCTGGGCTACACAGTTAGGCAATGTCTTAGAAATAAATAATTATTAATAGTATAAATTTCAGAAAAGTTGTAGTACCTCTTTAGTTTGTTTATAATGCCATTGTTTTAATTGCTAATAATGAATAACATTAACTACATGCAGAATTTAGATTACATGTAAAGACAACATCTTGATGGAATCTTAATGACAGAAGGGAAACATAAATATTAATTAATTTAGCTATCATACTGTTTAAGAGTAGACTGTATAAACTGATAAAAAGGTGTTAATCATTCCTAATGTACAATGTGACACAAGGTCGAGGTAGAAAATGTAATAATAAAGAGTAATATTAATATTAAAAGTTAGAAATGTTTTATTCACATTTTAAACAATGTTATTTCAAGCATTATATGTCACATATTTACATGCAATTAATTGTGTATAAAAATATCTAGTAAAGAAACCTCATTAACAATTTGACTTCAAAGTCTAAATATAAATATAGGCAGTTACTATGTTCCTGATAGTGACTCTTGTTTCTTGTGTTCTTATTAAAATTCACTCGATATAAATATCAAGGATGTTTAAGTAATCTTCCATGGTAGAGTTTGCAAAACTACTTGCCTTTAACATTAGAATCTTTCTGCTTTACCAAAATATTTTGCTTCTTATAACAGATAATATAACTAAAATTTCTTGCATAATTTTAAAGTTAGAGATAAATACAAATAAAATTATTATTCAATTCTGTATACTATTTATTTTTCATTTTAATTGGTATCTGATAATTGGACAAAATTATGGATGTAATTATTACATATCACAGATGCATGTAATCTACTATAACCATTTTAGCCCCTGCTCCTGGTTTTTCTCTTTTTTTTCTTTCTTTTTTTTTTTTTTTCGGAGCTGGGGACCGAACCCAGGGCCTTGCGCTTGCTAGGCAAGTGCTGTACCACTGAGCTAAATCCCCAACCCCCCTGCTCCTGGTTTTATCTTTATTTTTCTTCTCCTTTAATTACTATTTTTACATACATGCTTCTGTGTAAATATATAAATACAACCTTCTGAGTTATTTAGTGTTGCTTGTATGTATATCAATGGTAGCATAGGTATTAGATAACTAAATTGAGGTCTTAGCCCTGGAGAAGGCTAATTCTCAGTAGATATTAACTGCCTCTAGGGGTCTGAGGATATGGGGAATTTCCCTCCAGGAATGTTCCCAGGTTAACTGTTATTGTCATTATGCTTGTTTAGTTTAGGCCACTGTATTTTTGAAATTTCATCAGTGCAGCTTTCCTGTACTATGTACAGAGCATGATCTCACAACAGGTTATTATGTTAGCCCTTCTCTTGTCAAAGAAGCTCCCTATGGCTTAGGCACATTTGTATTGTAGATATACCAGTGTAGGTGGTCAGGCTACAATCACAGTCATTTGTTCTTTACATTGTGACCAGTTGTAGCTTTACTTAGTATTGTTTGTCTGCTACAAAAAGAAGCATCTTTTGATCTGTTGTAAGAGCGACATTTGTATTTGGGAATAATAAGTAGACTACAGTAAAGAGATGGAGGGAAGAAGTTTAAATAACACTAATGATGTTTGAAAAATGTATAAGGGATTATGTTATCTTAAATTCCTCTGTGTGTGTGTGTGTGTATGTATGTATGTATGTATGTATGTATGTATGTATATGTGTCTTTTCATTGGTATAATTGGTTTATCCATTTAAAATGAGATATATTTTGGTACTTTTACATAAAAGTTATTGGTATTTTTTCTTAAGACAAGGTCTCATTATGTAACTATGTGGCTGTCCTAGAATTCACCAGGCTGTCCTAAAATTCACCTATTTGTCCTTGAATTCAAATAGATCAGCCTGCCCATGCTGTTTGAGTGATGGAATTAAAAGTGTTCACCACTATGAGAGGCATGTATTTTTATACAAAAATTTTAATAGATAAAATTATTAAATTGCTTAACCTGGAATTGAGATTTAGATCAGTGGATAGAGTATTTGCCCTGTTTATACAAGAACATGTTTAATCCCCAACATTACATAAAATATGCATGGTGGTGAAATTCTAGTACTCTTGGAGGTAAAGGCATAATGTGTCATCATTGCCACATTAAATCTTATGAGCATACACATACACACATATTTAAATTTTAAAAAGCCTTAAGAGCAGTGATATGCAAGTTTACTAAACTGAAATGAAGTAAAAATAAGTACACAGAGTAAAAATTTAAGAGTGGTTGGAAACAATGAAAATGTAACGAATTGTCAATTAATTCAAAGAATGACTTTGCTACAGAAAAAAACAGAACTGCCTTCCCACATGAAAGTGAAAGGGAAAATCGGTTTGGGTATGGGGAATTCTTCTTTCAAGAGCCAGGAATGAGATGCAGGTTTAAGGGGAGGGGTTAGGGGGATGTTGGCCCGTAAACCGGGAAAGGGAATAACACTCGAAATGTAAATAAGAAATACTCAGTTAATAAAAAAATGAAAAAAATATTCATCTAGCAAAAAAAAGAAGTTGGAAGAATGTAGACACAATGGGCTATCTTACTTTTGTGTCCCCAATAAACAAGGATGCAAAATAAGGAAACGTTAGGCTTGAACAAATGACATTAGCAAATAGAGTTCAATGGGGTCACCAGAATGTAACTTACATTTCTAATAGCTTTGTGTGGAAAATGTATGGGAAAAAAATTAATTGGGTCAACATGAGGAAATATTGACTAAGAAAAAGAACGCAGTATGTGAGATATGTGATTCATCACTCCAGTTACTGAATATAAATCTATGCAGGACAATTGTTAAGCACTTTGCAGTAAATAGGGATAGATGATGCTTTACAAATGATGAAAGCCATAGCTGTGCACTGTAATCGCTGACAGCTGACAGATAAAAGGATAAAAAATAAACTAATTCTACACCTATCTGTGACATATTGGGATCCCTCCATGAAACAGATTTTCTTGTAGGGTGTACTTCAGGAAGTGTTCTTGGATAATTTTTTGAATAAGGAAGTAGGTAATTCAAGAAAGGAAATATGGGAGCATAATGAGCTGGGGAAGCAAGCTTAGAACATTATCCTTTATAATGGCTGGTGAGAAATGGCCCATTGTGATGAGATTACTAGCCATGACATCTTCCTTTGGATCACCCAGGAGCAATGCTAAAGCAGGAAGTCCTGATAAGGGTAAAGCAAGGAATACACAAATTGGCCTTCACAATGAAAATACCTGCAATAAGGACATGTGAGAAATGAAGTTGTTTCTTGCAAGGGCTTCTGAGCATGAATCATAATCCCAAATGTAACTTCCTCCTACTGTGGGTTCTATACTACTTCCTCTTCATTCCCGTGGCCTCCCTTCCAGAGGTGCTTTCTTAGTGAACTTTCAAAATACTCCACTTTTCTGTTTCTGCTGCAGTTGCTAATATCACAACAGGATGGGTAACAGAGACATTTGTTATTGTTCTTTCCATTTTTTCTTTCTTGTTTTTCTTTTTTTGACACAATTTAAAGAACTCCTTTACTGGGTCTGGAACTCACTGTATACAGCCCATGGCGTCAAATCCATGGCAACTCTACAGCTGCAGGAAGTAACCACCACATCATCTTGCTAGTCATTCCTGATTCTTTTCATTTTTTACATGTAACACAGATGTCACACCCAAGGGTCCAAATAGTTCAAGTTAGAAAAAGCAAAGAAAAAAAAAGCCCAGACAAAGCATTTATAAGTCAAACAAACAAACAAACAAGCACGGTTTATTTTGTGTTTCTGATTTAATTCATGAGATGAGGCATAGACCTACAGGTGGTCTGCATATCCAGTGAGACGGTTAGAGAATACTAATTTTTCATTTGCATGTGATGATCTGTTAGAGGTAGCATCCAGTTTAGCAGTGGGGTCTTGAGTCCACTTCCACTCTCAGCATTGGGACTCCATCAGGCCCTGACCTGTCTATGCAGGGCCTGTGCATATGCTGCTATCCCTGCACTTCATGAGCATCAGTCCAGCTATGTTTGGAAGGGAGTGTTCCTTTGGTGGTACCTTCATAATGACTGCTAGATTCTCACAATCAGCATCAGCTATTTCACTTGAGTGGCGATGCTATTACGGATTTTTAAAAAATTATTTACAGGTCAAATATTATACCCCATTCCCAGTTTTCCCTCCATAACCCCCTTATCCTTTCACCCCTGCCTCTATGAAGGTGCTCTACCACCTACCTACCACCTCCATTTCAGCACCTTAGCATTCCTCTATGCTGGGTCATCAAATCTCCACAGGACCAAGGGGCTCCCCTCCCACTGATGCCAGATATTGCTATCCTCTGTTGTTTTAGCCCCTGGGAGCTTTGGAGGAGGAGCATTGGTTAGTTGATATTATTGTTCTTTCTATGGGGTTACAATCCCCTTAGTTCCTTCAGATCTTCCCCAACTCCTCCATTTGTGTCTCAAACTTAGTCAGATGGGTGGCTGTGAGCATCCACATCTGTATTTGTCAGGCTCTGGCAGAGCCTCTCAGGGGACAGCCATACCAGGCTCCTGTCAGCAAGTGCTTCTTGGCATCATCTTGCCATTTGGGGTTGGATGAATACTGAAGTAAATAACTTCCTTGGAAACTTATAGCCGTTCTCCTATTATGCCTTTAGTGTAGGCATCAACTTAACTTAGTAAGGTATTATGCAGGTTCAGGGGCAGGGGCAGGGGCAGGTGCTTGTGTTGTGGTTTTCTTTTCTTGTGGTTGAAACTCATTCTTCAAGATATTTTTGTTTTCCCTGTTGCTCTTTCAGAGAAGTGTCCAAATGTAAATTAAAGTCTTCTCTTTGTCCTCTGTTAATGAACTGTTGTTTATAATTAGTTCTTCTTTTCTTGTTCTTCTTCTATCCAGGAGCAAAATCCTGTTGCTTGTTTTTCTAATTTTTCTCCAGTCTGACTGGGTATCAGTTATGGTTATGGTCCTGAACAAAACACCAATGGCTTATGCTCTAAGAATAGAATCAACAAATGGGATCTCATAAATCTACAAAGCTTCTGCAAGGCAAAGGACACTGTTGTTAGGACAAAATGGCAACCAACAGACTGGGAAACGATCTTTACCAATCCTACAATGGACAGAGGGTTTATATCCAAAATATACAAAGAATTCACAAAGTTAGACTGCAGGGAGAAAAAATAACCCTATTAAAAATGGGGTTCAGAGCTAAACAAATAATTCACAGCTGAGGAATGTCAAATGGCTGAAAAGCACCTAAAGAAATGTTCAACATCTTTGGTCATAAGGGAAATGCAAATCAAAACAACCCTGAAATTCCACCTCACACCAGTAAGAATGGCTTAGATCAAAAACTCCGGCGACAGCAGATGCTGGAGAAGATGTGGAGAAAGAGGAACACTCCTCCATTGTTGGTGGGATTGCAGACTGGTACAACCATTCTGGAAATTATTCTGGAGGTTCCTCAGAAAATTAGACATTGCACTACCTGAGGATCCAGCTATACCTCCCTTGGGCATATACCCTAAAGATCCTCCAACATATAACAGTGACACATGCTCTACTATGTTCATAGCAGCCTTATTTATAATAGCCAGAAGCTGGAAAGAACCCAGATGCCCTTCAACAGAGGACTGGATACAGAAAATGTGGTACATTTACAAAATGGAATACTACTCAGCTATCAAAAACAATGACTTTATGAAATTCATAGGCAAATGGTTGGAACTGGAAAATATCATCCTGAGTGAGGTAACCCAATCACAGAAAAACACAAATGGTATGCACTCATTGATAAGTGGATATTAGCCCAAATGTTCGAATTGCCCTAGATGCACAGTACACATGAAACTCAAGAAGGATGACCAAAATCGGAATGCTTCACTCCTTTAAAAGGGGAACAAGAATACTCTTGGGAGAGTATAGGTAGGCAACGTTTAGAACAGAGGCTGAAGGAACGCCCATTCAGAGCCTGCCCCACATGTGGCCCATACATATACAGCCACCAAACTAGATAAGATGGATGAAGCAAAGAAGTGCAGGCTGACAGGAATCAAATGTAATTCTGTCCTGAGAGACACAGCCAGAATACAACAAATACATAGGCGATTGCCAGCAGCAAACCACTGAACTGAGAACAGAATTCCCATTGAAGGAATCAGAGAAAGGACTGATTGAGACCCCATATGAACAAGAATGCCAACCAACCAGAACTTCCATGGACTAAGCCATTATCCAAATGCATAGGTAGCAATGAATAGCCTAGTAAGGGCACCAGTGGAAGGGGAAGCCCTTGCTCCTGCCAAGGCTGGACCCCCAGTGAACGGGATTCTTGTGGGGAGGGTGGTAATGGGGGGAGGATGGGGAGGGGAGCACAATATAGTAAGGGAGGGGGAGAGGTTGGGGGAAGTGGGCCTGGAAACTGGGAAAGGGAGTAACATTTGAAATGTAAATAAAAATACCCAATTTAATACATATGGAAAAAAAACAACAAAACAAAACAAAAAAGTCTCAAAAACATGACATCATTTTAGTCACCAACAATGATTCAATGTGAGCAAATAGTGAAGTATTCCCTTCCTCTAAAACCAATTTTCTTTTCTTTTACTTACCTCAGGTGAAGTGGAATATTACTAACCTCAGAATACACATTGCATCCTTCTATTTCCTGATTTTGTCTTCTGTCTTAGAAGTGAGGACTGGTTAGGAGGCAGCTTTCAGTTTTTATACATTTACTCTATATCATCCACAAAGTCTACTTCAATAAAATATGTCTTGCTAGAACTAGTCTGATCTCTCCAGTAACCAACTCATAGAAATATTGAGAGAGAGAGAGAGAGAGAGAGAGAGAGAGAGAGAGAGAGAGAGAGAGAGGAAGCAAAAATTGGAATTCTAAAGATGCTTTGGTCTTGGCAGATATTTTTACCATTTATCCCCTCATCATCAGCTTTTTCCAATATTTCAACTATGTGGGTTATCTCTGACTCGCATGCACAAGCACAAGTCTATTTTTTCCTTATACGAGTCATGCACTTGTGTTACTCTTTTATTCCATAATTATAGTTATGCCTTGATTTTGAACATACTAACAGCACATCTTGAGTTATACTTAATCTGAGCATATGAATTTTATGATGAATGTTTCATTTTAAATTGATTTTATCATCATCATCCTCATCATTAAATTATTTTATGGTATTCACCTGTGCAAATGCAGGAAGAGTCACATCTTATTGCCTATGTGGAGGCAAGAACACAGCAATCTGTTTTTTCCTTTCACTTTGGGATCTTAGAGCGAAATTCAAATGAAGTTTGCATAGCCAGCTCTTTCCCTGATGCACCTCTTCTGCCAACATAGAAACTAGGGTGTATATTTGAATAGCTGCATCAGTAGTGCCAAACTTACATTAAATTAGTAACTCGTTGCTCCTATTTTTCATACTTTTACACATTTTTTACAATTGACTACTATATACTCCTCAGAGACAAAAGGTCACATGACTGACTCCCCCAAATGCTGGCACAGATGAAGCGTGTGATGGTTAGTGTTATCTATCACCAGAGCACTGGGAGTCTGAGCATGCTTGTTAGAGATGATCTCGATTACATTAATAGCTGTGGCAATAACTAGCCTACAAATGGGTGTCATCATGATTTTGGCTATGGTTCCAGACTAAATAAAAAGAGAAAGTACTAGCTTAGCTCTCACATTCAAACTCTCTGTTTTCTGACTGTGGCTAGGAAGCTGGATGTATCCCTCTCTGATCTTGGTAACTTTCCTATGATGATAGAATATATCCTGGGAGTAGGAGCCAAATATAGCTTTCACCATTTAGCTGTTTTTATTCAAGTATTCAAATATATATATATATATATATGCGTGTGTGTATATATATATATATATGTGTGTGTGTGTGTGTGTGTGTGTGTGTGTGTGTGTGTGTGTGTGTGTGTATTCAGCAAGGTAAGAAGAAACCCAATCAAGAGGAATAAGAAACTTTTAATTATTGGTAGAACTATCGAATGTTGGCAACTTAGGATTCAATTTCAATAGAATGTGAAATACTTCCACCCAGTGTTTCAATATTCAGTCTTCCTCAAAATTATCCCAGTGAGTCAGAACATGAGACTGCAGCAAAACTTTGACACAAATATTTATAACTGCATTATTCATAATTTCTAAATTAAGCAGTGATCAAGATATCCTTCAGATATATTCAAGCTATGAAAACCATCAACATGCAAAACATATCATGTCATATCCTTGGAAGAAAAGAAAGGGTTTTAAAGGCACAATGTTGGGAAAAATAGGCCAAAGTACAGTGACACATGTGTCCAATTACAACCATATCACACTGTGAAAAACAAAACTATGGAATCCATAAAACCATCAATGATCACTAAGGGACTGAATGGGCTGTGTAACCAACTGGAGAGCAGAGGAAGCATATGTTGCATGACACTATATTGGTTTTTAGATGGCATCATGAGTTTGTCCAAATCCAAAGAATTATCAACACAATGACTGGTGCTTAACTTAATCTATGATAGGAAATTATAATAAAGTCAATGTTGCTTTTCTTTTTTTTTTTTTTATTAAAAACCTTGCTTGAGTAGTTGGCAGAGTCAGTATTTGTGAAAAAGAGATCTGAGAGCCATCAGTACTTATGTCATAAGTTTGATTAAATTTAAAACTTTTCTAAAGATGAACTCATTAAAGAATAGAAGCAAGAAGAACGTTTTGTTTTAAAATGTCATCGGGCTTTGCTGTAATGTGCTGTGGAGGGTTAGCATGGATATCTGACTGCACCTCCTCTCAAGTTTAGGGATGAAAGGCATCCAGCACCACAACAGAATGTTAAAATATTGTCAATGCAGACTTATTTCATTCAAGTGTATACATTGAAGCTAGTGGATCAAGGCAAAGATTTTAGGTGAGTATTCTTTGGTCTAATTACATGGCTGTTTATGCTGTGTGTGTCTCTCTAATATTTATCATTAACAACTCATATTAGAGGTGGCATTTCTATCAAGGGATTTACAAGGCCATTCTCTTATGTTTCCTCTTTCATTACATAGGCCATACAATTATCTCAATATCTGTACAAGATGGTGCAGCATCTTTTTTTATTATTAATCATTTTATTTGTTTACATTTCAAATGGTATCCCCTTCCTCATTACATCTCCACAACCCCCATCAGATTACCCCTTTCTCCCTTCCCCTTTGCCTCTGTGAGGATGCTTTTCCACCCACTCATCCATTCCCTGTTCATCACTCCAGCATCTCCCTATGATGGGGCATCAAACCTCCACAGGAGCAAGGGCTTCCCCTGCCATTGATGTCACTTAAGGCCATCCTCTGCTACATATGTATCTGGAGCCATGGGTCCATGTGTACTCTTTGTTTGCTGGTTTAGTCTCTGGGAGCTCTGGGTAGTCCAGACAGTTGATATTGTTCTTACTATTGGGTTGCAATCTCCTTCAGCTCCTTCTATCTGTATTTCTCTAGCTCTTGCATTGAGGTCCCTGGGCTCAGTCCAATGGTTTGCTGTATCTGTATCTGTATTGCTCAGATGCTGTTAAATTCTCTGGGAACAGCCATGATAGACTCCTGTTATCAAGTGATTCTTGGCATCCCCAATGGTGTCTGGTGTCTACAGATGGGATAGACCTCTAGGTAGGGCAGTTGCTGGATGGCCTTTTCTTCAGTCTCTGCTCCACCTTTATACTTTGATATAATTTCATATAAGCTTGCTGCATACTACTAGTGTTTTTAATCAAAACTTGAAATAGAATCAATGCATGATCATATTTATATTACTTAATTTATTTTTACTGATGGATGATAACTATTAGTAAAAATCATGATACAATTACAGTAAATAAAAATATTGAGAGACAGAGAATAAAATAACGATATAGCAATAACACAAGGCCCATAAGAAATTAGACTATTGACTGCACATTTGTAAATTTATTTTAACTCTATGTGTATTTTTGCTAGGACTTTACTGTTCATTTATTCAACAGAGAGATGTAAGCTAAATGACTGATTCATGAATAGATGTAGTTGTTCTTCATTTTGGTTTTACTATACTTACATATTTATTATTAATTTATTTATTATGAAATAAATTATTATTTAGTATTAAAACTTTAATATATGTATGATGATGAAATAAACTCCAGTTAGTATTTGTTTTCTTCATACCAAATTAAACTGCAATAAATAGTAGCTAAATTCCAATTATCTAAAATGACTGTATATTTTAGTGTAAGCAACTTTGTCAGTACGACCAAGAAATCGTCATGTTGTTCCTAATGCATAGGAAAGCACCATTTTATTATTGGCAGTGTTAGGCTTTACGAATTGCTACTCAGCAAACTACAGGTATCAGGTTATCAACCAATTGCTTACATTTTGCAAAATCAATTGTATCACAATTGCAATACCTTGTTACTAGTCTCCCCAGAAAATTAAGATTATTTTCTTTTGAACATTTCTTAGAGATATACGATAGTTTACAGCATAACACATGGATTTATTTTTAAAAATATATTTCAATAATTTGCCTAAAATAGATCTGTCAATAATTTTTGAAAATATTAAGAGAAGCTAGGGTCTTTTAAAACTTGAGCTCAAGAATTACCACAAAAATGATTCATCTGAGTTCTTTGATTACTTCCTAATTTATATAGTTTTGAAGGTATAATAATCAAATATATTAAAGCATTTTGATAACTGAAGATTTTATAAATTTTCCAGTTATGAAACTATTTCTAATTATCCTCGTGTTTACGTGCTCAAATAACATTTTAAAAGTTTCCTAAAAATATCTTGTATTCAGCCAATTTCCTAAAGTTATGTAGGTGATTACTTTTCCAAAACCATTGACAGGCTCTTTTGAATATAATGATATACTCAGATCCTGCCAATTATATATATATATATATATATATATATATATATATATATATATATATATATATGGTCAGGAAAGCATGGACACATGGAATAAGCACATGGATGTACATTGAAACTCATTACAACCAAAAAATATATCAGAATATTTCACTGCTGTTTGTCTCCTGCTTTTACCCAGCAGTTTCCCAACTTTGCAAAACTATTACAGACAGTGAAAGAAGATTTTATCCTTTTCTACCCTTGTATATCATTTGGTAATGGGTAAGGCTTTCTAGAGTACAGAACTTAATTAAAGATTCATTCCATGTTTCTAGGAAAAAAAGCATATTATTATGTAGTCTCAAGGATATTATTTAGAGAGTAGTTGTAGTAAAGTTAATAGAATTATAAATCTATGTTTTATTCATATGTATATATGTTTATGTCTGTTCACTTGGATTTGAGTAATTTTTCAGGATACATCCCTTGAGATGCTAAGGCTGATTCTCTTAGCATCCATTAATGACTTACTTCTTCTTAGGGTGGAGCTTTGGAAGTTTTTCTCTTTCATGTTGACATGTCAAGTAGTATACCCATTCTTCAGTAGGTGACTACTGAAGAGTTGTTACGAATAGACACAGCGTACAGAAGTTACTGTCTTGAAAATATGCCTCGGTTTGTCCTCTGCCTCTTTTAGTGCTTCCTCCCTTGCTTCCCTAATTATCCCTTAGTCATAGTGTTGCAGTATTCTTGTAAATATATCAACAGAGGTTAGACAAACATGATTATTGTTATTTCTTTCCATTTTATCAGTTGTGATTTTCTGTAGTGGTATCTGCTAAGAAAAATGCTTCTCTGACTTCTTTGATGATGGATGAAGGCTAGTCTTCTCCATGATTATAAGAGACATCCTGAGTTTTTCAGGCAAATGGATGGAAGTAGAAAATGTCATCCTGAGTAAGCTAACTCAGAACCTAAAAGACATGCATGGTATGTTCTCACTCATAAGTGGATATTAGACAAAAAAAAAAGGTACAGAATACCTAAGATATAGTCCAGAGAACTCAGAAGAAGGTCAAAAAGCTCAAGGGCCCAAGAAAGATGCCTCAGTTCCACTTAGGAGGGAGAAGAAAGCAACCACCAAGGGATAGGAAGGGACAGGGGGTGGAAAGGGAATAGGGGTGTGGGGAGAGAGCAACATGATCTGGTATTGGGTGGGGGAAAAGGCATGAAGTCCTGAGGGTCAGCAGAAAGAATAGAAACAGGTGACCTTAGCAGGAAGGAAGTTGGGAAGACCCTCTAGAATTTACCAGAGACTTGGGAAGTGAGAGACTCTCAGGACTGAAAGAGGGGTGGATTTTAGATGAAAGCCCCTAAAGTGAGGAGAGGGAACTTATTGAATCCACCTCCAGCAGTAAGACAAGCATCAAGTGAGAGATGGGGTTGCTATCCCACAGCCAAATCTCTGATGCATAATTCTTCCTGTCTGAAAGAAATGCAGGGATGGAAATGGAAAGGAACCTGAGGAAAAGAAGGTCCAGTGACAGGCCTAAAGTAGGCTCCAGCTCAAGAGGAGGCCCTAAGACCTGACACCTTTACTGAGGCTATGGGGTGTTCACAGAAAGGGAACTACCATGACTGCTCTCCAAAAGAGTCAACAAGCAACTCAGAGTCAGATGCAGACATGTGTACCCAACTAAGGAACAGAAGGTGCTGATCCCTCTGGTTGAAATATGGAAAAGCTGGAGGAAGCTATGGAGGAGGGCAACCCTGTAAGAAGACCAGCAGTCTCAATTAACCTGGATCCCTGAGATCGCTCAGGCACTGTATCACCAACCAGGCAGCATCCACCAGCTGAATTGAGGAACCCAACACATATACAGCAGAGTAGTACTGGGTCTGGGTTCAGTCAGAGAAGATACACCTAACCCTCAAGAGACTGGAGGCCCCAGAATTTTAGAGGTCTAGTGGGGTGGAGACATCGGGGGCAGGGAGAGTATGGGACATGGGGGAGAGATGAGGTATGGGATGTGAAACCCTCAGGTGGTGGGGGAGGGGAATAAAATCTGGAGTGTAAAAATAAATAAATATATTTTTAAAAGAGCAATTATTTAGAATGCCATTAGATATATAAGATTTAATAAAGTGAAAGTAGTAGGTTTTTCTCTATTGTTCACTGCCTTACCAGCCATGGAGAAGTCTAGGGTTACAGTGCCTGGCATGGAATCTTTGTTATTGAGCAGCCTTAAGCCAAATGTGAAACCTTTTGGTAAACCCTAGGGCATAAGTGCCACCATTGCATTACCTGTCACAACTAGTTAATGTTGTGGCCTATACCCATTCAATTTATGGGAGGGAATGTGACTGACTATGGACTACAATATGTTGAGAAACTCTTGCACTCTGAACTCAAAAAGAGGTTTCCCAAACCTCTTAATAGTTTTGTTGTTGTTGTTGTTATTGTTGTTGTTGTTAGATGGCTTATAGTCTTTGTGCAGTGTATTGTCACTATTAAGCAAGTAACTTCATATGCAATTTTAAGTAAACATAAAGTAATAAAATATCCATTTCTTTTTTTTAACCATTATTTTTTCTTCTCCCTATTTCCTCCCTCTTCTCTATCATATCACTTTTAAACCTACTCAAGCAATATATGAGAAGCTAAAGGCTTTAAAGTTTCAGGTTAAACCTTTATCTTCAGAATACAGTTAATATGTTATAGATAATGAGATGTATTAAATACATGGTGAATATTTGTGAGTGGGAACTTTCACCCTTAGTTACAAAGCACAGTGACACAGAAAAATGCTATTTATACATATGTAATAATACTGTTTATAAAGGTTGGTACATAACTGATAAGGTACATTTTCATGTAATAAGTTCCTGAGATAGGCAAAGCTTAAAGCCCAAGTCACTGACTGGATTTGAGGACAACTTTATGAAACATGTTGTGATGTGAATTAGACTTCGAAATTCTACAGAATTGAATAAATAATATTGTATTTTGGTGACACATGAATGAAAATGAGGTGTGGCATAGAAGTCAAAAGAGTGCAGAAATGTGGGGATGGAATTTGTTTCATTGGGGTGGATATTGCATGAGAGCATATTAGAGGATACAGATTAAAATATAGGGTGGGAAAATTAGCAGTGCTTGAACAATTAACTAGATGTGGTATTAGAAACAGTAATCAGAAAATAAAATATTTTGAGTAAATAAGTGTTGTAAGATGATTTCGATTTCAGGTAATAAAATTAGGTATGTGTGATGCAAGGGTTTATGCATCAATTCACCATGTGGGTTGCTTTTCTTACAGATCTGATGATGCTATTTATTTTTGAACAATTTTGGAAAGTTGCCTGCTTTGAGAATATAATGTTGGTAGTTAAAGATCTGTGGTGCCAATTCACCTGGGCAATGCACATGCCTAAAAACCAAGAGTATAATGTAGCAATGGGGAGCAAAGCTTTATATTGGAAGTTTTTTTTTTAAGTGACTAGAGAACAAATAAGAGATGAGAGAGCAAAAGAACTGGGAAATACTCCACAATATTCTACCTTGAACAATAAATGAGTAGATTAACATATAAGTAAAAATCCAGTATTAAAAAGATAGATGGAGAAGAAATTACAGCTGCTTGACTGTATAGTGTGCCTGGAGATATTTATCATGGAGACTCTGCTCTGAAAATACAGAAGAGCCAGATGATTGCTAATGAAGCCAAGGGAGAAAATGACAGGTGAGAAAGACATAGGAATAGGATGGCATGGCATTGTGGTCAGAGAGAAACAGCAGTGGAGAGGGGCTGAAGGTAGAATGAGCCTTTAAACAAAGTTTGCTAAGATAATGCAGTGTTCTAGTAACACATTAATCTAACGAGGCCCTCAGGTATAGTTTATAAGCAATTGGTAAATGTTTTTCTTCTAAGAGAGGATTCCTTGATTTATATTCATTACAATGCACTGCAAGGATGGGATGCTCCAGTTATTGTAATAAATTGCCTCCAGAGCACATTGAGCTTCCCATTTAATTAAATAACACCATAATTTATTTCTTTTTATGTTTTAGTATTTCCCCTGGTGGGATCTAACACATCCTAAATATCTTGGTCAAAATCTATTCTATGCTTTTTGAGTTGTGTTAACTCTTTCCTGTTTGTTTATTGTATTGAACGCCCTAGTACGCCAAACATACTCTTGAAACAAAGGTAAACTTGCTTCTTTGGTTGATTTTAAACAAGGGCATTTTTAGTTTTATATTTGTTGTGGAGAACAAGCAAATTTTCTTAGTGGATAAATTATAAGTTGGGTGTGGTGGAATCATCTGTGGACAATGCCAATATACGTAGGTTGTCATTAGTTATTGACCTGGGCCAATATTCCTGAAACACTCAGGAGATGAAGCAGCATATAAAACATGTGCATGGGAGGGGTGCTGGGAATGCTATCTTCCCAACGGGAATATTGAGTTCATAGAATTACAGCATCTTTTGTTTCTATCACTGGATGTACAGAAAATCTTAAGATCAAATCAAGCAAAATCCTAACATAGGCAGTGTAGATCATCTTCATGCCTCACCCTGCCATGGCAGTGCTGGCAGTTGATTGTTTCTGGAGAAAATAGAATTTTTCTGAAGGAGTGGTTTGTTTTGCATTCAACCACTTAGGTAAGATGCCCATGCTATGGTAGATGACCATATGGACCTGTGCACTCAGAGGTAGCACTAGCTGGAAAGTGAATTTAATAAAAAATGTAAAAGAAAAACAAAAATAAAGACATGAAGGTGGGAGAGGGATGTGGTGGCGAACTGTGAGTTAGAGTGAGTGATTGGTTATACATGTGACTGTACATGATTGTCTATATGGAGTTATCCTAAATGAAGAAACTAATTTTAAAAGACTAAGAATATATTGAGCCTTTCATATATAGACATTTTAATGTACATAAATGCAAACATACAAATATAGTCCTGTCTTTACAAATACATATCAATTGTATGCCAAGAAATATTATTTGCTTCTGGATACATAGCAGAGTACGTGTTAACTCATTAACGTTGATAGTTTGTGAGGAAGGATATTACTAAGTGATATAGATACATTCAAGAAGCAATGATGATATAAAACTTATATAAGTTGGTTGAAATTTTTGCTTGACAGCAGATCTGCATGAGTTCTCTTATTTCATCTGAAATTAGCACAAGTCGTCATTTATCCAGCCACTGACCACGTGTAAGCCCAGTGAAGATCCTTAAATACCCAATTGATGGTAGAATAGAAGGTTGCTGTCTGAAACTGAGAATGGGGCCCTGTTGCTAAGAACAACTTCCATACAGTTCACTGAGGGTGTAGAGGTTGAGCTGGTGCCTGCGTTGTTTGCAGTTTCAACCTCTAGCTGCTATGCTAGTCTCTTTGCTGTAGGTATTCTGTAGGCTACAGAGAGATACCGGCTCACCCATAAAAACACTGACCCACAGTCTGTCTGTCATTCGAGAAGACAAAGAGATGATGGGAGCAGAGAACTTGTGCCAGTGACCAACCAATGTTTGGCTTAAATTGAAGTACAGGCCAGACAGATCTTGTGCCTTATATTGCCTTGTTGTTTGGATGGCCAGAAAGGTAAGACTGGGCAGGCCAGATATTCAGTGTTGACTCAAACACAACTGGTAGGAAAAAAAAATCAATGAAATGATTCTTTTTTTTTCTTACTGTATATATTTTATGTTTACATTTCCCAGTTCCCTGTCTATAAAACCCTATCCCATATGCCTTCTCCTTCTTTTATGAGGGTGTTCCCCCAACCACCCACCCACCCCTTCCTGCCCCATCACCTTGATATTTTCCTGAAAATTGTAGGGAATCCCTACACTGGGGGGTCCAGCCTAGGAAGGACTAAAGGCTTCTCCTCCCATTGGTGTCCAACAAGGCCATCCTTTGCTACATATGCAGATGGAGCCATGGGTCACCCATAGTTCCTGAGAGCTCTGATTGGTTGGTATTGTTGTTCTTATGGGGTTGCAAACCCCTGCAGCTTCTTCAATTCTTTCTCTAACTCCTCCAGTCGGGACCCCATTCTCAGTTCAATGGTTGGCTGTGAGCATTCACCTCTGTATTTGTGATGCTCTGGCAGAGCCTCTCAGGAGACAGGCATATCAGCATGCACTTCTTGGCAATATTGTCTGGGTTTGGTGGATGTATGTATATGGGCTGGATCCTCAGTTGGGGCAGGCTCTGAATGACCATTCCTTCAGTCTCTGCTCCAAACATTTCATTGATTTTTTTTCTCCATATATCCTCTTAGAATATTTTTCTTCCCCCTTTTAAGAATGACTGAAGCATCAGCACTTTGATTCTTAATGATATTCTACTATATACAGATTGGTATCTTGCCCAGTTGTTATCAGACAGACTTCTTCTGGAAGCAGATGATCCCACTAAAGGGATCCACAGCCAGACATATTAGACAGAATTTAAATTGGAAGTCTCCATCAAGTCCCTTCTCTTGTACATCAGGAACAGCACAGAAGAAGAGGAAGAAAGATTATAGGAGTTTGAGGGGTCAGAGGAAACCAGGAGATGACAGACAGAATCAACTAAGAAGGGTCTGTGAGGACTAAAGAGACTGAAGTGGTAAACACTAGTCCTGCATGGATATGTTCACAGTTCTCTGTGTAGATTATGGCTGTTAGCTTGGTGTATTGTGAGACACCAAACAAAGGAAGGGGGTATGTCTTTGACTCTTCAGAATCTGCCCTTGTGGCTATTTTGTTCCCATTGGGTTGTTTTGTCCAGCCTCAAAATGAGGGCCTTTTTTTTCTTATCTTATTGTAACTTGTTTTTTGTTCTGTTTTGCTTGCTGTCATCTTTTGAAGGCTTACCCTTCTCTAATTAAAAATTGGAAGAGAACTGGATCTGTGGAGATGGGAGGTGGGGAGGGTGCACTTGGGTGGAGAAGAATGAGGAAAAACTGGTTGGGAAATATTGGATGAGAGAAGAATATCTTTTCCATAAAAATTAAAAGAAGGTACCATGACAATAATGGAACAATCAGTGAGCATTCAGCAAATTCATGGCTGTTACTTTCCTAAGAACTGGACTTACTTAACGCTTGCTGGACTCAGGATTTCATTTTTGAAGAAAAGTTTACTCCTTCACCTGTCATCATGCAGCCATGTCAAGATCGACTAGAATGTCACAAGGTGGCAAAGGCCAAACTAGCTGACCTGAAGTGTCTTCATTCACAAATTCTCTTCTCGCAGTCAGATTTAGTAGTAATAATCTGTGGACGTGTTTAAAAGGGCATGGTAGAAATATTTACATTTTGCTAGACAGTTGGCGTAAGTGAGAGATGCTTTGTGCAAACGTATAAAAACTGTTTGTAGAAGTGAACTCCAAAGGGACAAGTAGAAGATTTCTGTTGACGTGTTGCATGCTTTTTTAATGAGTTTTACTTCTGTGCTTCCTTTCCATGTTTTTGTTTTGTTTTGTTTTGTTTTCGCTCCCTGCAACAGCAACTGCTGAATCAAGTACAGAAGAAGGTAAATGATGTGGCCAGGAACACCTATGCTTTTCTAATTATCTGAAAAAGATGGCCGAGCTAAGAATAGCATCTGTCCAATAATTCTGTGAACCTTGTTGTACTGCATGCACACATTCACCACAGCTACAGTAGAATAATAACCCTGGCACTCTGTAGACAACAGGCACACCACAGTAATTTAAAGGGAAGTACACGATTCTCCTCTCTATAGAGTTCATATATTTGCAGAAATATATGTTTAAAAGTTAAAATACACATACACATATGTATCCTCGTGTGATTATAACTATTTTATGCAGATTTATCTTATTTCTCCAAAGATCAAGATTAGAATTTTAAGTGATAACATAATTTAATTGATATATTGATTATTGCTTATGTTGGTAAATTGAGGAGAGTGGAGACATAGTGTCTTCAGTGCCAGTAATATCCTATATTCCATATAGGAATTATGTGGTTGTAGGCACAAGAAGATATGTTAGTGGTATATTTTATGCTACTAACCCAGGAGTCAGATGTATCAGTCTTACAAGGTAAAGCTGCAATAAGTTCTCTGTTCTTCATTTTCTTGACAGTAATAAAGGATGATGATCTCTCTTCAGTGTCTATAGACAGAAGGCTGTGAGCTTGTTTGTGACTGTAAGTCAGTCAGAACAGTCCTTAACACCTAAACACAGTGCAACAAGTGTTTTCTTGTGACTGTTAATCTTAAGGTTTTCTGTTTTCTCCATGTGTGTATATGTCTTTTGATAAGGATACAAATATAGCTACATTGAACTTGGGAATCTTGACGTTTTTCCTATGTAAAAAGTTAACAATTGCACATGGAAATGGGACATACAAAAAGCACACTTATTTGGATTAGGCTAAGGTAGAAAAATTGGTCTGAATACTCAGTTGTCTCTATTGACTAAGTCATAAAAGTGAGGGATTCATTTGAAAGCTGCACTCTCATCCATTTTCCTACTCAAAATAGACACCTGGGCAGTGCTCTGGGTCACTGTTGCCCTACAGGTTTTCGGAGTAGAGTTATTAGTATTCTATACAAGACTCTTCAGTGTGTGAACGACATTATTTATGTTGTAAAGATAATAGCCCTGTAATGGACTGGGTGATGCTGATCAGCACTGAGGGCACAATGCCATGATTCCCGAGGCTTGTTAAGATCAGCGGGTGCTCTCAGAGACAATGGTATAAAGGAAATGATGAAGCAATTATTATGTGTTTTAAGCCACAGTTAATTATGCAAATTACACATATTAAGTGAAAGAGAATTAACCACACACTTTATACATGCCTATTTGTAGCAATAGGTGGTTTGGTAGATATAGGAAAATGAGAAATGAAAAGGATTTCTATTTTATACCAGTATCACAAGATGCAGATAATAAAGTTTAATATGCAATCCATATGCTCATTGTAAAAGGATGAGAAAAATGTTGGTAAGCAATTTATAGAAGTTAAAATGTGCCTAGCAGAATTTAATATAAAGACAGAGAATCACTTTACTACAAGTTATTCACAGTTCTGAAACTTAATTGTTACTTGTTTGTTCTCTGACACTTTCAATAAACAACTCTAATACCTTGATAGAACGAAGTTCTGGATTACTAATCTATCTAAAAATTGCACATGAAAAGGTTTCCCAAAACACTCAAAATGTTTCAAGATTGAGCAGGGATGTACAAGGAGATCACTTATTATTATTATTATTATTATTATTATTATTATTATTATTATTGACATGCGTGATAAGTAATGGAAATGGGATAGTATTGAATATGGGAACTATTCTCTGTGCGGTTTTATATATACTATCTTACCAGCCATATGTAGGAATCTTTCAATAGCATATATGTATAAGGCATCTAATGTAGCAATAGCTATTTTGCACTAATTTTAATAATATATTTACTATTTTATTATAAAAATAATAAATCTAACTAGTTCCCATTAGAGTTATTCCTGAAATGAAGAAAACCGGACATTTGAGGTAAGCAAACAGTGCCAAAGGAGACAAACTTCAGGATGATGCAGAAATTTGTTCCGAACTCGCATTAACCAATGAACTAATACTTTCTATCGATTTTACCTGGTCCCGAAGCCAGACCTGCATTGCCATCCACCACCCTGCTGTGAGTTAAACCTTTGCACAATCTCAGCAGAACAAGGTTTCCTGACTTTACTACAGCTTTCCCAGCCTTGCTTTTTCTTTGACAGAACTATCAACACTGGCATGAAGGCACACATCCATGGACACCTGAAATTGATGCCCGGACAATCAGGCATCTTTATAACCAGCTTCCGAGGGACCTAGCCATAAGACATCTCATCTTAGCTGCTCAAGAGACAGCACTTTCACTCCTGTTGCATGTCCCTTTACGCATGTGTCACTGCCCCAATAAAAGTCCTGTTCTGTTTGCCCCTACTCTCTTCTTTCCCCTCTCTCCCAGAGGCTGCCTCTGTACCCTGCCCTTTAATAAGCCTTCCTCATGAGACTTGTAAAATGCACACACATGCACACACATGCACACACATGCACACAAGCAAGCACATACTCACACACACACACGCACACACTCACATGATAGTTTTCCTTGACTCTGCTCAAGCCCACCCAATGTCAAAGTCAAGTAAGGGGAATTTAAAATAGTTAAACTTTCGGGAAGGATGTAGCCACCAGGTCCATTAAATTTCAGATTTGAACTTTCCCATATCCCATTGCTCTTGTACTGAACACACACACACACACACACACACACACACACACACACACACTACCAGCATATCATTGAACATCTTTTTCTATGCATAACATGTTTATTATTGTACTGCTTCTTGAAAGATGGCCATGCTTGCTCTAGTGAATTGTTCTATACAAAATAAAATATGGGTACTGGATGAACATATTGTATTTTAAATAGTAGCACATGTAGTTGAAGGAAAATTGTGTGGGTTGATAAGAGAAGAATGGGATGATTGAGGGGGGTCTTTTATCAACGCATTCTATATGTGTTTATAATATCCTCAAATTAACCCCTTTATTCTCATTTCAGTTCATGCTATGATTCCTATCATCGTCCGTCACTAACAAACCCCCAAAGGAAGGGAATTGCATTTGTTCATCCTATATGTCATATGATAAGTCATAGTACATTTCTTTGTGTTTTCCTTTGTGACACGAAAGTTCTTTGGAGATAGGAGTATTTTCTTTTGTCTAGCATTTCTCAGACCTGCTGGGCAAAGAGTGAGTCCTCCACATTTAGATGTTGAATGAATGAAATATTGGAATGATGCTGGAATGGCATTGCTACTATTCTAACACTTGTTCCTTATTACTTGCTGTAACTTAACTCCAAGAAAATAATTCTTCTAGAGTTATTTTAGCTAGATAATCACTGAATAAGCAATGCCTAGATAAAGTAATTTACAGACATTCAAATTGTTAATTGAATAGATATTACCAACCAGCATAAAAGAACTTGAAAACATTTCAAGATATTTTATTGGTAAATTGTTCTGTTCTAAAAAAAAAGTGATAGTATTCAAGATCACAATTAATATCTTCATACTACTACACTGTACTTTATAGCATAATCATTAAATAAATAATACTCAGTGAATAATTTATTCATGTCTTAGTTATTAATATTTGTCTGGAACCCAATTTCATGTATGACTTGGGCAGAAATGTCTGCTAAACACTATGTAATTTGTTTTATTGTCCCTCAATTTTGAAATTATGCAGTTCTCTTAAGCTGACCTTCTCTTATATTATTCAACACTTCTCAAGTGTTAAGATTTCTTTGAAATTTCATGTTTGCCAGCTGCTAGATACCCAATCTGGCTTACCTCACCATTGAAGATCCTTTTCTTCATGGATAATGTGTTTATTCTTCTCACTGTACACCTTGAAATTGGAAGTATGTTAGATAATCAGGCAGGTTCTAAATATGTAAGAAATTTATAGTCAGCAAGAGTTAGGACTGTGTATTTGTCAAGGATGGACAGATATTCAGCAGTTAAGATTGGATACTACTCATACAAAGCATGGGAGCTCAAGCTCCAGGTTATCTCTGTTAATGTCTGGTCTCTTAAGAGTACCTGCCCATACTGTTGTATAGCAATTTCCTCTGAGACAAGCCATTTCCTCTTTGAGGAAACCTAATTAAAGATAGAGAATGCTCTAAAGGGAAATGAAACATTTCATTCTGCAAGGAAGTCACACAGGCTCAGGCTGCAAACAACTCAGAGGCTTCCAGTAATGTCTGAAATGGCCAAGATTCATGGCCTCCTGGTTCTTCAATTGTATATAAGCAGTTAACACTACTAAAAGTCAGTCTCATACTGGCTAAGCTGCTTGGAAAACTCACAGAGATGCTGAACTAACTGGAAGAGGCAGAGACCAGCTGGGCTCCATCAAGGGGGGCTCAGACCAACTGAGTTGCTAGAATAAAAACACTCTCAACCTGCAAATCCTGTAGTATGACCCACATTTCCAGCTTCTTTTGAATTTTCACTGATGAAAGGGTGGGCTTTCAGTGATGTAGCTGTCATGGAACCATCCTTTCTCCGGTAAATAATCAATCACCCATACTTATGTAAGTAAACATAATAGAGATCATTGGTTCACCAAGTGGCTCATGGGCATTTTCCTTAATTTGGATTGTTACTGGTTTCCTAACTTGGGTGAGAAGGTTTTTGTTAATATCTCTCCAAAGATAATGTTTCAGACTCATAAACACACACAATACACACACAAACACACACTTATATACACACACACACACAAACACACACTTATACACACACACAAACACACACACACACACTTATGCACACAGCTAAATGAGGAGTTATTCAACATTCAGAGTAAAGTGGCAGAGCAGATGGATGAGTACCGTAGTTTGCTTACTGTAGAATCCACCTATGGTTCTTAGGAGTTGATTGTTTACCTAGTAGATAAAGAAATTTCAAAGAAACCTCAATGCTGGCGGAATGTTGAATAACACAAGAGAAGGTCAGTTAATAGAAAAACATAACCTCAAAATTGAATGCCATCAAAACAATTTTCATGGTGCTCAGCAGACTTTTCTGCCTATGTCCTAAATGGTATTGAATTGCAGAGTAATATTAGTGACCAAGACATAAGTTAAATTCTATGAAATTGAAATGTTACCCAAATTATGGTTTTATCATTAGTATAATGTGATGTTTTCTTACACACATTGGATTGGTTCTATGCTCTGATTCAATTGGGAATCTCGATGTCCAAATTCTAAAGGTCCTTGTCCCCAGTTAATTTTTTAGTGTATCAATACAGATGCCAGTGGCCAATGGATGGACAAAGGAAGACAGGAGCAGGACTGTTAGAGTTACGAGGTCTAGAAAGCAGAGTGGAGGAGAGGCAGAGTCACCATGAGTCAGGAAGAAGAATGGGACACAGAAGCAAAGGAGACACAGCTGCTTCTGTACAGCAATATCTGTGAGATATTTCAGTTAAGTGGACAATGGCTACTTCTGTGACTGGGTCTGGGGTAGGAGGAGAAGGTTTAGAGGTGCCCAGTCTTTGAGGCGGATAAGGAATTTAAAAAATAAGCTAATGTGTGTGTGTCTTTCATTCATGGATGCAAAGATAGCTTCTGGCTGAGTTTGCAGGTGCGATCCAATGGAAGCTCAAATTGGAGCAGCAACAAACTCACCACTACAATGCGTATAAATGTTGACACGCATCTTCTTGGTGTGCAGGAATAGACAGTGCATTAGAAATTGAACTAAGTCCTTTGGCTTATGTCATTAGATATCAATAACCAGGATACTTTGACCTCTGCCTGTCAACACAGTTTATTTCTAATGTTTGCAACTTTTGGTTTCAGATCTTTGTTTTATGGCTGAGGAAACAAATCCTACATCAACACATATGTATGTCTCATGGGGATACAAGGAGCAGGTAATACAAGGAGCATGGTAATATTGCTACATTAGAGACAGACCATGGCTGGGAAGTTTAAAATTCAGTTATCAAAGTTAAACACGCAGGTCCCACAAACAACTGGAGCAAGGGCGGTTTCTGAGCCTGTTGCCTGTTGCCTGTTGCCTGAGAGCCTGGCTGTAAATGCAAGGCCCCTAAATGGCCTCAGTGGGAAAGGATGTGCCTAGTCCCTCAACCACTTTCTGTGCAGGAGGGGATTTGACACTAAGGGAGCTTTCCCTTCTCAAAAGAGAAGGGCAAAAAGGAATGGGGATAGGACTTATGTGAGGTAGTACTAGGAGGAGAACAGGGGCTGATAGTGCGGTGTAATTAGGATTAATACATTTAATAAAAATTAATGAAAATGGGGCATATTAAACTTATGAAATATAATAAAAATTTTCAACGTTAAGACAAAGGAAATGGAAAATAGATTGAAGGAACTACTAAGAAGTTATTTGGAGGAAAAAAATTGCCCATGTAGGTATTGATGATGAGGATGAGGAATATTCTTCCAGTTTGGAGGTGGGTGGAATTAAAAAAGGAAACTCTTTTTCTCCTCTAAGCATGATTGCATTCAATGTTAGGTCACAGGGAAGTGTGGATTTTTCTGAAAGACACCTTTACTAGGATAGAATGTCACCAATAGAAATAAAGATCCTTGAACTGCCATCTTTTATTCTCGTCTTCAAAATCAGCAAGTGAGGGCCATTCTCAATGGCAGTTCTAGCTGGTTCCAATCAGACCAGACATAGACTGATGCTGTAGATCATGACCTTAATTTTGTCTGGTTGCTTTCAGAAGAATAGACTGCCTGAATTTGACTGAGAAGCTCCTTTTCACTGAAGTACTTTGAAATCTACTTCTGTGTACAGCACATTTTCCACAATAGAAATCCCAGGATCTTTTCTCTCTCAGTCCTGTCAGCCCCAATGACTTCAAGCTCTTTCCCTCCTTTCGTCTATAAGGGACAAATTTGTTCAATCAAGTTAAATCACTGAACTAGCTCAGTCACACCTCGAGAAGCATGCCAGTTTTACTTAACTATTCTCATTCTAAGGTTATCAGCCTCAGAAGCTCCACATTTTCTCCGCAAACTTGACAGATAATATATTGGCACAATATATTAAGAGCAAAGGCATTTAAGAAGGCAAGTGTATTTGGCCTTTCTTCTTTAATCAAATCTTAATGTACATTTCAATGTAACATAATAACTTTCATTTGTTGAGAGATGATTAGTATACTACCTTTGGGTATGCTGTATTCTGTGCTGCTGTCACACATATGCACAGACAGAGGTGCCACGTGAGCACACACAGAGAAGCCTCTGATTCAGCTCATCTTTTTAAGTCCCTGATATTTTTGTCCTGTTTGTTTCACAGCTACTCTTAACATCCGCTTTGTCCATTTTTCCCTGTGTGGATTCAGTGACATTTTCCACAAAGTGACATTTGCTATTTGTTTCACTTGTCCTGAATCCTTATAAATATACTCACTCATTTCTTCATTTCTTTTCTAAATACCTTTCCAGATGGTCACAGTAATACTTTTTATTGCACGTTTATTGGTAATACACTAGAAAGTCACATTTTAAAGAACATGAGATTTGAATGTAAGAAATGTTCTCTCACACGTTCAACTTTACAATATGGAGATACAACTATCTTGCTTTATTTAGATTTTCAGCATGTACTATTAAATGCCAAGTTTGAGAAGAAGGTATGCCTATATTTAATGGAGAAAAATACCTATTTTCAATTTCCTACATAGAACATCTTTAATAAACCTACTAGGCATCATTACGGTATGTGGTGATCAGATAATAAACTGATTATCTATATATAGGTACAAGAAATTGTATCATGTGAATAAAAAAGCTTTGAAGTCATATACATTAATACTTATTAGAAACTTTAAAATTAATTAAATTAATAGTCTGAGAAGGTGACTTTAATAGAGTATTTGGGCATTGAATTTATTTTTTAGCTAATTGAAAGAGATATTAGCTTAAGCATAATATTTAAGCCAATATTCATAATTACATTTAAAGCTATCTTTATTTTGATGCAATTACATAATATTAAAAAGATCAAATGAAATAGAAATAATTGTTGCTCAGGTATTAAACAGATATATTACATGTATCAAGAATGTATTTGAGATGTAGGATATATAATTTTACCTCCATGTATACTTGATAAGCTGGAAGAAAATATGTAAATTGATGAACAAAAACTTAAATCTAAATTAATGGCCATTAGTATCCACTGGGATTCTATGAGAAATTCAGTAACAGACGAGATTTCAGAGGCTCTCACAGGAACTTATATTCTTATTATAAGGCTTAAGTAGGTAAAAGAAGGATAGAATATTTAATACCCATCAAACAAGATTGGAAGTAAAATTATCCCACTGTGTAGTCAGAATTTCTTAAGATATATTAAGGCAATAACCCCAAAAACTTATTTCCTAGGGTACAGAGAGATGAATAAAACTAGGTTTGAAATTTATCAGGAAGCACAATCACTTACAGCTGGTGACCAGTTGGTAATGGAGTCATAGGTCCACAACTAAGAATTCCTCTCATGTGACATGAGAACCTAAGCAGAGGTGTGAGCATGTGAAATGGAGAACTCGGAGGAGACACAGAACTTGGAGCAGAAGAAAATCAAAATTATGTGATACTTCAAACTTTTGCTACTGTCATTCAGAGGTCCACTAGAGAGATACTCAAAGGCAATGAGAATCTCCTGTGAATATTTTTGAGCATTCTTTCTCTTTGAGAAGTGCAGTAATCCTTTATGCTATTTCTGTATATCCAGACCACTGTCTTCATTCTGATTTCTCTGATATGAAAATGAGCTTTGGGCCAGGAAGAGGCAGTGAACTGACTGACTCTCATGTGACAGGGTAATGAAGTCTGCTAAAGAGAGCAGCGAAAGGAATATTGACACCTCTATACAAAAATGACTCACAAAGTGTCCCAAATTCCCTACATCAATTATCCAGTTTGGTCAATTTCACTAAAAATTTTCATTTACTAAACAATCTTGTCATCCTTTGGGAACACTTCTTGGTTTCAGCCTTTAGGAGTCTAGATTGACATGGCATGTCACTTTGCTCTGGTTGACACCACTGAAACTATGATAGATTGGCTCAAATGACTATTTTAAAATTACCTCTAAGAGTAACCTTTTCATATGAAAATAAAGATGTAGTTTTTCCATCTTTTAAACTGACCAAAAAATGTTCTGTCTTGCATTATCTAAAGGAAAATAGCTTTTTCACTTCAAATGACTTTCATACTTAGAGAACACATGCAAAATGCTGGCAATGATTTAGCGTTGTTAAATAGGTTCTTTCTAGCTTCAGGATTTTTTTTTTATGTTTCCTCTCATTTTGTTTTGATTTTTTCCTTTTGTGAACAATTTTAAGTGCCAATAATTTCCCCCTTGGTTTTGCAATTGTAGTACATTGAAAGACCCCTCAGCTCTTCTTAAATATTACTAAGAAAAACAAAAGATGGAAAAGTTACAGTGTCATTCATACCTAAGCAGAGTGGTGCAAAATTATTGTTGTTGTTGTTGTTGCTGCTGTTGTTGTTTCTGTTGTTTTGCCAAACAAAGACTAGCTCACGGATAAAATTGGAAGTTCTGAGAAAATAGTCACTTTCTATCTTCAGTTGAGTAGTCTTAATCAGAGCCTGTGTTCAGGCTCTAAATATTAGAATGTTTGCTTATACATAAGGGAAGGTTAAGGATGAGACACAAACTTTAATATAAAACTGATTTGTGTCCCATATCCTAAATAACCAGACCTTTGAAGTGATTCTGAACACTATTTTGAGTAAAGTTGTGATCCCGTGTGGTCATTTAAGGATGTTCCACCTGTGATAGAAACAGTGTGTCAGTACTTAGAGCTTTTATGTTTTTTTTTATTATTGTATTTCAGATTGGAGTTAGAATTATTTATTCATTGATTATGTAGATATGAAGTGGCCCTCAAAAGATCACAAAAAGTACTACTCAAAGGTGGGTCTTTTGGATAACCAGAGGGTTCTGATCTCATGGGTAGGTGAACTGATAAATTCATAATTTGATGGTATCTCTGGAAAAGTTGGAAATTACTTGAAAGCTGTATAAAGGGAACTGATCAGTAGGAGCAAGCTCCAGAAATGTGCAACCAGACCACAGTCTTGCCTCCTGTCTTCAAGAAATGTGAGTGTCCCAACAGAAGCACAGGACTTTGATATTCTTCTTCTTCGGGAAATACCCAAAAGTCATGCAGCAATGTTAACTAAAACGATTCTTATTTTCAGTAAGATTGTTTTGAAGTATGACTAAAAAATGAGAACTACAAATGCAATGCAGCTGTGTCTTCATGGCAGCGAAAATCAACATAGATTTAGCATTAATTGTAAACTTAAGACAGATCCTTCTTTAAAAGGGGAACAAAAATATCCATAGGAGGAGATAGGGAGGCAAAGTTTAGAGCAGAGACTGAAGGAATGGCCATTGAGAGACTGTCCCACATGTGGCCCATATATATATACAGCCACCAAAACTAGATAAGATGGATGAAGCTAAGAAGTGCAGGCCGACAGGAACTGGATATAGATCCCTTGAGAGACACATCCAGAGTATGTCAAATACAGAGGCGAAGGCTAGCGACAAACCACTGAAGTGAAACAGGACCCCCATTGGAGGAATTAGAGTTAGGACTGAAAGAGCTGAAGGAGCTTGCGACACCATAAGAAGAACAATGCCAACAACCAGCGCTTCCAGGGACCCCTACCCAAAGACTATATACATGTACTGACCCAGGGCTCCAACCGCATATATAGCCTTGTTGGGGCACCAGTGGAAGGGGAAGCCCTTGGTCCTGCCAAGGTTGGATCCCCAGTGTAGGGGACTGTTGGGGGAGGCGGTAATGAGGGGATGGACAGGGAGGGGAACACCCATATAGAAGGGGAGAGGGAGTAGTTAGGGGGCTGATGGACAGGAAACCAGGAAAGGAAATAACATTTGTAACGTAAATAAGAAATGCCCAATTTAATAAAAATGGAAGAAAAAAAAGACTGATACAAAAGGATATTAATATAAATTCAGTAAAACAGACTTTTTTATTCTTGGCTATATGTATATGAATGATATTTCGTCCCCCTCTCTCTCTCCGTGTGTGTGTGTGTGTGTGTGTGTGTGTGTGTGTGAGAGAGAGAGAGAGAGAGAGAGAGAGAGTGTGTGTGTGAGACAGAGAGAGAGAGAGAGAGAGACAGAGAGACAGAGAGACACAGAGACAGAGAGACAGAGAGACAGAGAGACAGAGAGACAGTCAGAGAGACAGAAACAGAGGACAAACAAGCAACTGGAGAGATGTCTCAGTGGTTAGTGGTATTGTTACTCTGTCTAAGAACCAAGCTTCAGTTCTCAGCCGCCACATGTAGGCTCAAAATCGTCTCTAACTCCAGTTTCAAGGAGTCTGATGCTTTCTTATAACGTCTGTATGTATGGTATATATGTAAAACAAAATAAAAATAAAACTAAGAAAAAGTGTGTATCTCAACCAATTTGAAAATATTCAGAAGTTTAGCGATTTTCAAGCATAGCTAAATCATTTTGTACTCAATGGGCTCATTCTTTGAGAAATTATTCATTCAATGTTTATTTATTTATGTCTTACAAATTATAGGTTAAGTCACTTTTAATATGTGAATTTCATGTCACAAAATAACCTCATGCTCCAAAATGTAAAACAAACTATTTGCTGCCTACATTTTTTACAATATTTATTTATTTTTTATTTTTTTATTAGATATATTTCTTTACTTACAATTCAAATGTTATTCCCCTTCCTGGTTTAATGTCCATAAGCCCCCATTCCCTCCCCTCCCCCTCCCCCATACAGGTATTCCCCCTATATATCCCCCTTACTGCCCACTCCACATTCTCCTGCACTGGGGGTCCAACCTTGGCAGGACCAAGGGTTTCCTCTTCTACTGGACAATGTTTATTTTTAAATAGAGTTAATCTAAAGTGTGTGAGCCAGGCACCTGTATACAAATAGACCATATTCAATATTAATTTAAAAAAATCGGGTTGGGGATTTAGCTCAGTGGTAGAGCGCTTGCCTAGCAAGCGCAAGGCCCTGGGTTCGGTCCCCAGCTCCGAAAAAAAGAACCAAAAAAAAAAAAAAAAATCAAACCAAAAGCTGGACATGATAGACCTTAACTCAGAGGAGTATAACCACAGCTATGGTACAAGACCTTGGATCAAATAACACAAACAAAATCAAAAGGAAACATCATCATCATCATCATCATCATCATCATCATCATCATCATCTGTGTTATTTTTTTTCTACAGTCCAGTCTTCATTCCCCTCCAGTTCATCCTCCCTCAGTTCCTCATACTATTTCTCCTTTCCAGTGTCCAAGAGGATATCCTCACACAGTGCCAGGTCTCTATATTCCCTGAGGTCCCAACCTCAACTCCTGAGATCTCTCAAACACTGAATCACCAACCAGGCAGCATGCTCTAGCTGAATATATTTATATATATGGAGAGGACTGCCTGGCCTGGCCCCAATGAGGGAAAAGGAATGAAAGCTTTTTAATGTGGGTATTTTTCAGACTGATATGGATGTTCCCTTAACTACTAAAAAATAGAAATCAGGGACCTCGGGGGCAGGTGTGATTGAACATTTCCTGAAATATTAAGACAGTCAAATGTGTTAGAAATGAGGTATGAAGGTCAACAGATTATGTTTTTTTCCCATTAATGTCCAATAACCTTTGATTTCACCTTAGTTATCTCTTCTAATAAGACATCCATTTGCATATTGAATCCTGTAGTAAGAAGTAAGCACAAGCATTATAAATTTAATTTTCTACATTATAATTTATTTCAATGATTTTTAGTATTTCTTCTTTGTTGTGACAATTGTAATTTTGTAGACCACAGGTTTATTTATTTTAGTTCTACCCTAAACAGGTTATATATGTACACCAACATTTATGGTTTATCCTTTTCTGGGTACAAATATTTACAACACTTATATTTTAAAAACAATCAAAGTAGATAACGATTATTATAAGATATCTAATTTTTTTTAGGTCTGGGGTCAGTAATGAAATATTCCTGATATATCCTATGGAAATAACTATAGGATTATTTAATGAGTTCAAAGAGTTAATAGTGGTTCCTGTGTATAGAAGTTTAAATACTGACTTAGTTTGTTTCTTGAATTTTGTCTTAAATTTTTTAAACCCAGTTTACTATTCATAGTCTAAACTAATAAATTTTTATTAAAATTCTTGAAACATTTTAGCATTAAATTTTAATGGCTGAATTGAATGAGTAAAATTTGAACACCATTCTAATCTTCATCTGAAATTCCAGATGTTATTAAGTTTGAAAATTTAATGTTCATGTTATAGAACTACTTTGTATCAAAATAAGTACCTTTGAAAGCCCATCTTATTCTTATTTATTAGAAGATTTTACTGATGTTTAGAACTTATAAGAAACAAAAATTTACTCTGATTATGAACAAATGATTAAGGCTGTCCCAGGCTCCTTTGCGAGCAGTGGGCAACACAGTGACCCAGAAAGAAGAGCATTGATAGACAGACACATAAGACCCTAGGTTCACTTCAGGAAGGAACAATATTTTTCACAGCTAACTAAAGAAATCACTAAAAGCAAATGTCGAACCAACAGTTCTTATGACTCGTTTGTCTTGTTTTCTGAGTCTGAATTTTTTCTTCAGCAATTCCTTGTTCTTCTGATCCTGTTTGCCCTGGAAGTCATTTCTACATAGAAGTTATCTCAGGTTTGCTACTTTTAGTCATGTAGTCACATGTTGGTCAGGGTTTATATCTTAGAAAACAACTACAGACCATCTGGACCTTAAAAGTCAGAAAAGTAAGAAACTTTTAAGTCAGAGCAAAAGGACATTGCTAACCCTCATAAGCAGCCTGAGCTTAATATTTGCCTTGTTTCTATTGCACAAACCTCATGGGGTTGTTGAGAATAAAACAGATGGATGCTTAGCGTCTTCAGCACAGTGAGAAAACCTGAGCTAAAGCTACTCTAATCCTTTAAAATGGTTACAAACCACACTGATTAAATACCTTCCTGGTAAGTAAACAAACCTAGCTTTGGCTCTAGAGAGAGGCACTAACTACTTGGAGAAATGCAAACTGTGCAAGCACTATTGATTTTGCAGGCCTTTAAGGTAACAAAGGGTGACTAAAATGTGCCTACAGCAAGAGGTGTGCACAGGTAATAAGCCTATCAGAAACAGTGACTGGAACAGAGCTAATGAAATTTACCTGAGCCATGGATTGTTAGACTACTATTTAAAACCCAAAGATGAGGTGGCATTCTCATTGTTCATCCAACAATTATTAAGTGATACCCATTTGTAGACTAAGTATAAAGTAATACTTGATGCGTGTTTACCTGCTCAAGTCCTGTGTTTTATCCCCTAGGAAAACAACTTAAAACTTCTAAATGAGCAGGATAGAAAATGACAGTCATAGGCGGGATTCGGAGTGTTTTTAAAGGAGAATGTTGGGGTGGGGTAGGTCGAAGGGAAGGGAGGGAATGGTTAGGGAGGGAAACACCCTTTTAGAAAAAGGGGAGGAAGATGGGATAGGGGGCTTATATCCCGGAAACCAGGAAAGGGAATAACATTTGAAATGTAAATAAAAAATATCCATAAAAAAGCAATGCATTTTTTTAATCTGTAAAGTGTGATGTTTATCTGTTGTTTATCTATAAAGCAATAGAGTTTGGCATCTATTGGGTATAAGATAATTTTGAATAGATCAGGCAAATTGCTAAGTGCAGTGTAATTATGTACTCACTTTAATTATCAAGAGTTTTCTCGGAGAGGTTACAAGTTAAGGTGTCTGAGGAAATGATGAGTAAGCAGGGTCAGCAGAACAAAGGTCAGATGTTGTCACTGCTTAAAAAGTGAAAATAATTCTTGCGCACATTCTGTTTTCTTGGTAGCAATACTATATCAAGACATATTTTGCTTGTGACATTGAGTTATCAGCCATTGATAGAGATGATTATAGATATGTTTAGAATATATTTATTAATTTTACTCCAGTCAAGTATTAAGTAGAGTAACCTTTAAGATTTCAGTTTGTGGCCCCCCATATGAAACAAAATGCTATAGGAGTAGAAGTTTATGGCAGAGGAATGACTTTAAAACAATTTAAAATTACAATGCCCTTCTCTTTCAATGTAGTTATATTAGGTTTTTTCTTGATTCCTATGAAAGACCATCTGAAAAGGATCCTCTTTCTAATAAAAGTGGATTATGAAAGGAACACTGGGGAGGTAAGGAAACTCACCTGATCACCAAGAGGACACAGTTGATGCTGTAGCTATGTGGATGTTTCGTTATGTGCCTATATTTCTAGAGAATACCCACCAGTGTTTTCTTTTTTTTTTTCCTTTTTTTTTTTATTAACTTGAGTGTTTCTTATTTACATTTCGAGTGTTATTCCCTTTCCCAGTTTCCAGGCAAAAATCCCCCTAATCCCTCCCCCTCCCCTTCTTTATGGGTGTTCCCCTCCCCACCCTCCCCCCATTACTGCCCTCCCCCCAACAATCACGTTCACTGGGGGTTCAGTCTTAGCAGGACCAAGGGCTTCCCCTTCCACTGGTGATCTTACTAGAATATTCATTGCTACCTATGAGGTCAGAGTCCAGGGTCAGTCCATGTATAGTCTTTAGGTAGTGGCTTAGTCCCTTGAAGCTCTGGTTGATTGGCATTGTTGTTCATAAGGGGTATAGCAGTCAAATGCTCTCAAGATTCTTAATGAAGCTGATGTTTCTACAATTAGCCAAATGGAACCATTCCTTCAATATGTAGTGTATGCTTTCTCCTAAAGCCTTTATTTCCAAACTTGAGATTTGTCAGAGATCTGCATTCTCTGACACTGTTGAAACTTAAATTAAAAAAGTCAGACAAAAACTGATAATTATAAATTAAATCGATTCTACTTTTTTTTTTGGTCTGGGAGAGTTACTTCATTAGCATACTGTTACAACAAATGGAACAACGATGTTTCCACATTTTATTCTCACTATTTCAACAAAATTTCTACTTCATTTCTGTTTCTATCTGTCAAAATTAGGCAGGAAGGAAGGCATTGTGATGATTAATTTTGTATATTATCTTATTTGGCCAAATATCAGGGGTTATTGTTTCTAGTGACTCTGGTAGGATGTTCTGGATGACATCGAATCTTAAATCATACTGAGTAAAATGGTCAGTTTCATTACTAGTCACCCTCATTGGCTCTGCTAAGGCCAGACGAAAGCACAAATCTGGAGAATAAGAGAGTATTCAGCCCCCAACTTTTCCTCTTTACCTTTGCCTTAACTCCTTCTCTTCTCTCTTTCTCGCTGGTTTTCTCAATCCCATTCTCCTTCCTCTTTCCTTCTGTCCCTACTTTTCATCTTTCATCTAGCTGGTCACGAGTCTTCTCCACTCTTTGTATTTAAAATTGAGGATATCTCATTGACCACCTTTTCTATTGTAGATCAGCTATCTCTAACATTCATAATTGTGTGAGAAAATTCTTTATCTTACATTGTTTCTGTTTGTTTCAAGAACCCTGCCTAATGCAGATAAGTGAAAGAGCAGGATAAAGGCAAACCCTAAACAATGCTGGAGCCCAGGATAAGGTCAACACAGAGAATTTATGAAGCAGGGCAGAAGCAATGTAATGAAACTTTTCAGAGTAAATCTAAACTCTTCACAGTTCAACAAGGAGCATCAAAACATGGATAACTTACTTGAGAATCAGCCCATCTTGTTTAACTGTAGTATCAGTTACCAGATATAAAGCATAGATTATTTTTCAATACATCATTAAAATATATCTGGAGCATTACCAGAGATTATCTTTACATTAAGTCAAATATAAGGCATTGATTTGAGTACTACCTCTTTGAGTGTTCATGTTTTAGTTCTAAATTTAACTTTATAACTACACATTTATGTGATGGAAATATTATTTGACTATTAATACCCTTGGCAGGGAAGGGAGAGGCAAAGATTAAAACAGAGACTGAAGGAACACCCATTCAGAGCCTGCCCCACATGTGGCCCATACATATACAGCCACCCAATTAGACAAGATGGATGAAGCAAAGAAGTGCAGACTGACAGGAGCCAGATGTAGATCGCTCCTGAGAGACACAGCCAGAATACAGCAAATACAGAGGCGAATGCCAGCAGCAAACCACTGAACTGAGAATAGGTCCCCCGTTGAAGGAATCGGAGAAAGAACTGGAAGAGCTTGAAGGGGCTCGAGACCCCATATGTACAACAATGTCAAGCAACCAGAGCTTCCAGGGACTAAGCCACTACCTAAAAGACTATACATGTACTGACCCTGGACTCTGACCCCATAGGTAGCAATGAATATCCTAGTAAGAGCACCAGTGGAAGGGGAAGCCCTAGGTCCTGCTAAGAATGAACCCCTAGTGAACTAGACTATGGGGGGGAGGGCGGCAATGGGGGGAGGGTTAGGAGGGGAACACCCATAAGGAAGGGGAGGGGGAGGGGGATGTTTGCCCGGAAACCGGGAAAGGGAATAACACTCGAAATGTATATAAGAAATACTCAAGTTAATAAAAAAATAAAGCTTCACAGTTCAGAAAAGAAAAAAAAAAGAAAATATTGATAAACCATTATGCAAATATCATATGCATTATCTGTAGAAAAGTATTCTCAAGAGAAAAAAGCTTATCTACATATGCTTCTCTGTATGAAAATAGGTCAGTGCAAATTAAAATGCATGCAACTATAGGTATTTGTAATTCTACTTAGATTATTTTTGAAAATAAGAGGCTTGTCTTATAGCACTAGAAACAAAAGATGTTATTATCCTTCATGTACAGTGATAGCCACGTGAGTGAAAACCCAGGTATAAAACCTTGTTTGGAATATATAGGGCGGGGTGTAGCTTACTGGTAGAAAGCTCCTTGGAGAGCTTGAAGGGGCTTGAGACACCATATGAACAACAATGCCAACCAACCAGAGCTTCCAGGACTAAGCCACTACCCAAAGACTATACATGGACTGACCATGGGCTCCAACCTCATAGGTAGCAATGAATAGCCTAGTAAGAGCACCAGTGGAAGTGGACGCCCTTGGTCCTGCCAAGACTGAACCCTCAGTGAACGTGATTGCTGGGGGGAGGGTGGTAATGGGGGGAGGATGAGGAGGGGCACACCCATACAGAAGGGGAGGGGGATGTTGGCCCTGGAAACCAGGAAGGGTAATAATAATTGAAATGTATTAAGAAATACTCAAGTTAATAAAGGTGAAAAAAAAGAAAAAAAAGAAAGCTCCTGTGAACAGCATGAGACCTAGTATTTTTTTTATCAAACAGTGAAAAAGCATCATAATTGTGAGTGAGTAAAAACTAACCTAAAGTATATTTCAGTCTTTTCTCAGGAGCCTTGAAGAGCAACATGGTCAATGTCTGCAATTTTTAAATGCTATTCTAAATTACAAATTCTAAAATTATAGGCAAAAGTATATAAATTGTATGCATATTTATTTACATATTTTACTATGCCTGGTTAGGGAATGAGTAAAACCTCTGTGTGACTCTTTCTTTTCAACTTTCCTTTAGTTAATGAATGTAGACATTTTCACATTTATAGATAAAATAAATATTTGATGTTTTCTTCTGGAATGGTAAAATACTCCTCTTTTCATTGCTAATTCTAAATCTTACCTGTGCAATTCTTAGTATGATACTTAGAAATGTGCTCTAGAAAGGAAAGAAAAGATAGCATTTTATTTATTCACCTTGTATCTGCAATTGCAATTGCAAACTTAGAGATCAGCTCTAAAGAATACCCAGAGTATTCTTTATAAGCTATGGATTTGTGGGAGTGCCCACCAAATGTTCACTTTAATTTGAGGCCCATGCCAAGAAAGAGTATAGAATGGGAGAGGGTACCTCAGATCAATAAGAGTACAAGAGATTATTTATAGCTAGTAAACTAATAGGATTCCCTAGCTTCACTTAGGAGCGTGTGTTGTACTCTATCCTATGGTTTTGGACATGCGCTCCTATCCTCCTGTGATTAGCAAATGTCAACTCCATATCATTTACTTAACAATATTTGATAACTGAGAAATGTACTAACTAATCACATTAGATAAATCATTTGTTTACAAAATACAACAGAGCTGATAAAACTATACTCCATTGTAGAGAGAAGTATTTATCCAACACTTAGGGTCATTAATCACCTACACTTCAAGGTTATTGTGTCATAAGATTGTACTTGCTATATACAGTTTAGCTGGACTTTTAGCTCCCATCCGCGCCTCTGTAGCTAGTTTACATTGGAGATTCCCTATGAATTTCATGAAGTCATTGTTTTTGATAGCTGAGTAGTACTGCATTGTGTAGATGTGCACATTTTCTGTATCCATTCTTTGTTGAAGGGCATCTGGGTACTTTCCAGCTCTGGCTATTATAAATAAGGCTTCTATGAACATAGTGGAGCATGTGTCTTTGTTATTTGTTGGAGCATCTTTTGGGTATATGCCCAGGAGTGGTATAGTTGGGTCCTCAGGTAGTTCAATGTCCACTTTTCTGAGGAACCTCCAGACTGATTTCCAGAATGGTTGTACCAGTCTGCAATCTCACCAACAATGGAGGAGTGTTCCTCTTTCTCCACATCTGCCCCAGCATCTGCTGTCACCTGAGTTTTTGATCTTAGCCATTCTGACTGGTTTGAGGTGGAATCTCAGAGTTATTTTGATTTGCATTTCCCTGATGACAAAGGATGTTGAACATTTCTTTAGGCACTTCTCAGCCATTCGATATTCCTCAGCTGAGAATTCTTTGTTTAGTTTTCTACTCCATTTTTTAATAGGATTATTTGTCTTTCTGGAGTCTATTTTCTTGAGTTCTTTGTATATTTTGGATATTAGCCCTGTATTGGATGTAGGATTTGTAAAGATCTTTTCCCAATCTGTTGGTTGCCATTTTGTCCTAATGACAGTGTCCTTTGTCTTACTGAAGCTGTGCAGTTTTATGAGGTCCTATTTGTCGACTCTTGATCTCAGAGCAGAAGCCATTGGTGTTTTATTCAGGAAATTTTCCCCAGTGCCATTGTGTTCGAGAATCCTCCTTACTTTTTCTTCTATTAGTTTGAGTGTATCTGTTTTGATGTGGAGGTCTTTGATCCATTTGGACTTAAGCTTTGTACAGGGTGATAAGAATGGATTGATTTGCATCCTACATGCTGACCTCAAGTTGAACCAGCACCATTTGTTGAAAATGCTATCTTTTTTCCATTGGATGGTTTTGGCTTCTTTGTCAAAGATCAAGTAAGTGACCATAGGTGTGTGGGTTCATTTCTGGGTCTTCAATTCTATTCCACTTATCTATCTGCCTGTCTCTGTACCAATACCATATAGTTTTTATCACTATTGCTCTGTAATACTGCTTGAGGTCAGGGATGTTGATTCTCCCCCGAAGTTCTTTTATTGTTGAGGATAGTTTTACTATCCTGGGATTTTGTTATTCCAAATAAATTTGCAAATTGCTCTTTCTAGCTCTATGAAGAATTGAGTTGAAATTTTGATGGGGATTGCATTGCATCTGTAGATCGCTTTTGGTAAAATGGCCATCTTTACTATATTAATACTGCCAATTGATGAGCATGGGAGATCTTTCCATCTTCTGAGATCTTCAATTTCTTTCTTCAGAGACTTGAAGTTCTTGTCCTACAGATCTTTCACTTGCTTGGTTAAAGTCACACCAAGGTATTTTATGTTATTTGTGACTATTCTGAAGGATGTCATTTCCCTAATTTCTTTCTCAACCTGTTTATCCTTTGAGTAGACAAAGGCCACTGATTTTTTCAGTTAATTTTATATACAGACACTTTGCGGAAGTTGTTTATCAGGTTTAGTAGTTGTCTGATGGAACTTTTGAGGTCACTTAAATATACTCTCATATCACCTACAAACAGTGATATTTTGATTTCTTCCATAAAAAATGGAGATTCCCATCATTTCTCTCCCCTTGGAGCTTGGAAAATTCCACAAAAGAGGGGAAAAAAGATTGTAGAGTCAGAGGAAAAGGAGAACATAGCCACAGAATCAGCTAAGCAGGGTTTATATGGTCTCACAAAAGATTGAGCATGAACTGAGAATAGGACCCCCGTTGAAGGAATCAGAGAAAGAACTGGAAGAGCTTGAAGGGGCTTGAGACCCCTTATGAACAACAATGCCAAGCAACTAGAGCTACCAGGGACTAAGCCACTACCTGAAGACTATACATGGACTGACCCTGGACTCTGTCCCCATAGGTAGCAATGAATATCCTAGTAAGAGCACCAGTGGCAGGGGAAGCCCTGGGTCCTGCTAAGACTGAACCCCCAGTGAACTAGATTGTTGGGGGGAGGGCGGAAATGGGGGAGGGTGGGGAGGGGAACACCCATAAAGAAGGGGAGGGGGAGGGATTAGGGGGATGTTTGCCCGGAAACCGGGAAAGGGAATAACATTCGAAATGTAAATAAGAAATACTCAAGTTAATAAAAAAAAAAAAAGATTGAGCATGGGGTATGCATGGGTCTAACAAGGTCCTCACATAATTGTTATAGCATTTAAGTTGGTGTTTTGTGGGGCTCTAAACAGGGGGAGTGGTGTAGCTCTGACTCTTTTTCCTGATTTTGGGACTCTTTTCCTCCTATTGTGTTGCCTTTCCTACGTGATATTAGTAGGCTTTTTACCTTGTCTTATTGTATTGTTCTGCATGGTTATTGTCTTTTAGAGGCCTGTTCTCTTTTGAAGTAGAACTTAGAGATAGTAGATTTGAGAAAGAGGTGAGTTTTTAGTAGACCTTGGAGGACCAGAAGAAGAAACTGAACAGTATATTTTGTATGAGAGAAGAATATATTTTTAATAAAACAGAAGAAAGTCTTAAATGAGAATATATCCTAATATTTGAAGGAATTACACATAACATTTATTGGTTATAAATATCTTATAAATATTCTTTATTATATGTTTGATGTATGGTGAATTTTTATAATTTATTTGAAAAAGTTTAGTTTAAATATTTGCTATTAAATAGATAATAGCAGTCCTTATCATTAAAGTTTATGGCAAAGCTGAGTTACTCTTAATAGATTAGCAAAGTAAGAAGATAGTATACCTGGAAGAAGGATCCTGGATAAGATCATGGAAAGGAAATATGAGTGTAAAACTGGAGAAATGCTAGATGTGGCCTATAGTTATAATATGTATCATGTCAGTGTGAATTTCATTATTTTGTTTATTAAAAAGAAATTTAGCATCTCAAAATGTAAGATAATGATACTTGAAAATGTATAGTGCCATTGCCTCAGCTTAATTTTAAGATGAAAATATTGAAATGATATTTGTTTTCATGTCAATTATAAGTACACATTTAATAATTAAACTATATTTCCCTGATAATTCTATATGCTCTTAATTAGAAGTATCTTTGTCTTTTTACCTTGTTTTGCATTAGTTTTGCTCCATGTCACAACTTAGGATGATTGTGTGTATATGTGAGTAAAAAGGAATTGTTCTGTAAAGTAAAAATTGACTAAAGCACTCACTGTGAGTAGCTTATGTATATAAACATCTGAAATCCTGTTCTACACATGTAAAAAATACTTATTAGCTTATTGTCTTTAATAATGTTCTCAGTACAGTTTCTATTTAATTTGGTTCAAAATGAAAATGATACTATTTTCTAACATATTACTCATGTTTGTACATGAATATAATAAGTCCTTCATACACTTATTTCATATAGGGAAAAATATACACAAGCATTTGCTATTATATAAAGTAATTTCATTTTCAATCTCAAATCTCCATTCCATTGTATGACAATACATTATGTGATTTATATACCATGCACTATTTCAACAGTAAAACCAATATATGGTGTGGGTATTGGTTTTTAGGATATATATATATATATATATATATATATATATATATATATCTTTGTTCTCATTTTTGATGAAAACTAATCCAGGTTTTCATATAAATTCCTAATTCCTAAACCTCTAGATACTAAGAACTCATCATAATGCAATTTTGAAATAATTTCATCATTTCAATTATTTCTAATCCCATAGAGAACTGTTACGATTTTTCTTAAGTAAGACATACAATAGTTGCTTTAATCATCTTGAGAAATAGAGATTCATTACAGTAGTTCAAGTGGATGGAATTAGCTCTTGTCTCTCAGGGAATCACAGGAAGAAACATGGATATTTCCAGACAGAGTCTGTAATTGTTCCTAAAGCAGTTAGCATAGCAAAATATTAAACTTTGTTTTGAAATATAAATAATTAATTTAAATTCCATCTTTCTTTTCTGGAAACACACTGGTTTTGTGTGTTTGTTTTTGTTTGTTTGATTTTAATAAAAATAAAAGGCCTTTCTTATATTTTCATTTAATGAAGTCTGCTAGCCTATGTAACGATATCATTCAAACCCTTTCTGTGACATCATGAGATGATTTGAATATGGTTGGCCCAAGGAGTGGCACTATTAGGAGTCATGGCTTGGTTAGAGTAGGTGTGGCCTTGTTGGAGTAGACATGGCCTTGTTGTAGGAATTGTGTCATCCTAGGTGTGGGTATTAAGAAGTCAGTCTTCTCCTGTTTGCCTTTGTAACAAGATGTAGAATTCTCAGCTTTGCCTGTACCGTGCTTGCCTGGACTGTGCCATTCTCCAGCCTTGATGCTAATGGCCTATTACCCAATTGTTGGCGTCCTTATAAGAGTTGACCTGCTCATGTTATCAGCAGTAAAACCCTAACTAAGACATATGGTTATTGTTTCTTTAGACTTTTACACAATGTCAATAGCTTAAATAATTTAAAAGTAGTTCTTTTGTAGTTTTATTAGAAGCAACATGATATTTTTTTTCAGGATTTGTAAAATGTACAATTAATGATGGTGGATTTTATTGTTTGGTTTGCTTTGCTTTTTTCAGTTTATGTATATGGTACTTTTTTGTGAAAGTATGCTAGTGCATGCTGAATGCGTCTGGTACCAATAGAGACTAGAAGAGAGCATCAGAACCTTGGAATTGGAGTTACAGATATTAATTTTCTGTTCCATACTTACTGGCTATCAAACTCCAGACCTTTGCAGAGCTTTAAAATCCTGATTCCAATATAATCCTACCCAATAATGATGTTTTAAAAGTATTTGACTTTTGAACTTTTAAAACAAAGTTCTCACTTCATTAATAATTATCTTTTTCTAGGTCCAAATGTGAGTTTCCTGGCCAAGCAGTATATATTCTGGTTCTTCCAAATTTCTTCTTCTAATGAAGAAAAGCTCAGATGAGATGTTCTTAAAGAACAAATAAAGATATAAATCACAAAAACCATTGATTACCAACTGAATTGATGGGAACCACAGGTAAGTGGATTATGGGAATGGGGAGATACTCTGAACGGTGCAGTAGTGGCACTTATATCCTGAGTGTGACCATCAGCCCTCAAATTGAATTTAAGGCCTGGATTAGTAGGAGTCAATTTCATACCTGCTACTTTAAGCCTACCCAACTACCCTTGGTCATGAACCCAAGAGGAGAGTTCTCTACCACGATTCTTCTACAAAAGTCTGTTCTCCAACTGCATTATAAGTAACTCTCCTTATGTTCATAAACAAATGTAGTTTACAACACTCTTTAAAGAAGCTCTGTACAGTAGACAGAGATGATTACAGAAAGCACAGACTTGTCAACATGCAGAGCTCAGCTGACCATGAGGAGCCTGCCCTCAGATAATACATTCCCAGGAGAACTTTCACACTTAAAGCTCCAGAAACATCTCAGAAGAGGAAAATCTAAAGACTGTAAGAAGTGGAGGACCAGGTCCAGGGCATATAATTGTAAATAGTCTCTTCTAAGCAAAGAGAAGAGGATATAAATAAGTAGTAGTTATGGGAACTTAGGGGAGTAGCAGGGTGTGAATATTATAAAGTTTTATTTAGTATTCTCTAAGGATTAATAAAACTTATGTATACTCACAAAGGAAGACTACAAGATAGTGGTGCCTCCCTCGTTCTTTGAAGACAGAACAGGGAAGACACAATAACTAAGTGCAGGCAGAAAGCCTTGGTTAATGGCCTTGGGATGTTGGTAAGCTCTCTTTTGTTTATTCTGTCAAAAGTGTCAATTTGCATTTCTTCGATGCATGTGAGCAATATAAATGTGAGGAGAGAATTGAATTAAGGGTATCAATTTATTAGAAGTGCTTTTGGGAAATAAAGAAAATTCACGATTTGACAGTTTACAGAGTAAAACCTTTCATCTCCGTCTTTTTGGAAAATGAATTACATTTTGCATATACAATATGAGATAAAATCCTAAGTCTAGGAGATGACTATATGTATTTTTTTAAATACTTATGGCTACATTATGGATAGTATCTTTTCAGCTCTATAATCTTGTTAAAAGAATTCACAAGGACTTGAATATCTCCTCATATTATCCTAAGTCATAAATCAATCTAGTAAAATTCATTATTTGAAACTATTAATCTATGTTGTTTAAGAAATATGTGCATATGTATGTAGCAGGGAATAGTTAATCTGCTTTGAGCACCTGGCACATGATTGCACTTTTTGCCACTCACTAGAGTTCTCTGGGTTTGCTATTGAAAACCTACACACCATGCCCTTCATATTCTGGAATGCCTTGACTAGGTCAATGGCCTCGCACTTCCAAACCCTGTGCCCCCCCACCCCAGCTAGCACACACTCCCCTTAGGGATTCCTGAATTAACACTATTATCTATATTTTTCATTGCTGTTCTGTTTTCTTCTGTGAAGTCCTCCAATGTGGCTGCTTTCTCTCTGCATCTACATTACTGGGTGAATTCTCTCCTGCAGCTCTTTATTTTTTTAATTTATTATTTTAGTTACAAGCATTTTTATTTATAGATTTTTGTTTATTTTCCTAATATTTTCCACATTATATGATAAAAACTCACATCATTGTTTTAATATGCTTTTTCTTTTATTTTTTATTTACATTTCAAACCTTATCCCCTTTCCCAGTTTCCCCTCCAGAAACCCCCTATACCATCCCCCTCTCCCTGCTTCTATGAGGTTGCACCCTCATCCACTCACCCACTCACTCTTGCCTCCCCACCTCCTCCAGCATTCCTACACTGGAGCATCCAGCCTTCACAGGACCAAGGGCCTCTCCTCCCAGTGATGCCTGACAAGACCATCCTCTGTTTATATTCAGCTGAAACCAAGGATCACTCCATGTGTACTAGCTCTTTGGTGGTTTAGTCCCTGGGAGCTCTGTGGGTTCTGTCAGAACATTTTGGCATCCACAATAGTTTCTGGGCTTGGTGTCTGTATACAGGAGAGATCCCCCAGATGGGGCAGGCTCTGGATAGCCTTTCCTTCAGTCTCTGGTCCATACTTTGTCTCATATATCCTCCTGAGAGTATTTTATTCCCCCTTTTAAGAAGGACTGAAGTGCTCACACTTTTGGTCTTCCTTCTTCTAAGGCTTCATGTGGTCTGTAAATTGTATCTTGGGTAATTCGAGCATTTGGGTAAATATCCACTTATCAGTGAGTGCATACCATGTGTGTTCTTTTATGACTGGGTTGCCTCATTCAGAATGATAATTTCTAGTGCAATCAATTTGTCTAAGAACTTCATGAAGTCATTGTTTCTAATAGCTGAGTAGTACTCCGTTGTGTAAATGTACCACATTTTCTATATCCATTCTTCTTCAGAAGGACATCTGAGTTCTTTCCAGCTTTTGACTACTATAAATAAGGCTGCTATGAACATAGTGGATCATGTGTCCTTATTATATGTTGGAGCATCTTTTGACTATATGCCCAGGAGTGGTTTAGCTGGGTCTTCAGTTAGTGGAATGTCCAATTTTTTGAGGAACTGCAAGACTAATTTCCAGAGTCATACCCGTTTGTAAACCCACCAACAATGGAGGAGTGTTCCTCTTTCTCCACATCCTCACCAGCATTTGTTGTTGCCTGAGTTATTTTTTATCTTGGTCATTCTGACTGGTGTGAAGTAGTGTAAGGAGCTTAAACATTTGTTTAGGTGCTTCGCAGCCATTCTATATTCCTCTGTTGAAAATTTTTTTGTTTAGCTCTGTACACCATTTTTTTTTTTTGGTTCTTTTTTTTCGGAGCTGGGGACCGAACCCAGGGCCTTGCGCTTCCTAGGCAAGCGCTCTACCACTGAGCTAAATCCCCAGCCCCTTGTACACCATTTTAATAGGGTTATTTGGCTCTCTGGAGTCTAACTTCTTGCGTTCTTTGTATATATTGAATATTAGCCCTCTATCAGATGTAGGATTGGCAAAGATCTTTTCCCAATCTATTGGTTGCCTTAAATCTGAATTCTTGCTTTTGCTTCATGTCAACTCTCTTCCTTCTCTCCTCTGCATTTCTTGCCCAGAAATCCTAAAAGTCCCACCTCTTTCATTCTGCCAGCCATTGGCCATTGGCTCTTTATTGATTAATCAAAGTCCAATTAGGGAGAGGGACCCTCAGCATCTGGACATGCAGATTCCCATGTGATCTTGGGAGCAGAATTAAGACAAAGCATTAGAAACAATCCCCAACACATGTGTGTACTAGAAAAAAATTCAGCATTAGAAAGCAAATGATCATCTAAAGATACACATTCAGTCCATCTAAATCATACCCACTTTAAAAGGAATAATTAAAATGGAATCAAATAATAATCAAATCAGGAAAAAACCCTAAATGTACGTTAAAGTCATTATCTCTTGATGCCTGTTAAATTACAATAAAGTTTAAAAGTTAAAGAACTTTATTTTCTGTGTGGGATGATGTTGATTTGGCTGGACATTTTGGTTTCTGTCATTCATTTAAGGTCAAATGCTAGCTAGCTATGCTCAAACTATAGCAGATTTGGTCCTGGAGACAGCCCTCCTACTCACCCAGATGTTTGCAATAACTGTCAGAATGGTTCTGTCGATTATCTTTACTGAAGCAACCTTAAAACGCTCATCTAGAAGAGTTCCTGGTTATCAAAAATGATGACTATAGAATTTACAATTCAACATTGAATATTCTAAGAGAACATGGTGAGACATGAGTGACTTTGCTAGGAAGAACAAATAATTTCAGCCTTTTCATGTGAAGTCTTAAGGTATAGACTTGTCATGGCAGTCTAGTAAAGAAATAAAGGAACAACAGTCACTTGAGTTTTTGGATCCTATACAAGTAAATAATTATAATGGGGTTAATATGGAGTCTGGGAGCTTGTATTCTCTACTATATACCAGTATGCACTAATCAAGTATTCACTTAAGTGATCTATAATTTGTGTTCTACTTTTTTCTATATTTTAAAAAATTTTTATTAGATATATTTCTTTTCCTACATTTCAAATGGTATTCCCTTTCCTGGTTTCCTGTCCATAAACCTGTATCCCCACCCCCTCCCCCATAGGGGTATTTCCCCCATCCACCTTCCTTACTGTCCCCCTCCGACATTCCCCTGCACTGGGGGTCCAACCTTGGCAGGACCAAGGGTTTCTACTTTCACTGGTGCCCCAACAAGGCTATTCTCTGCTACATATGCAATTGGAGCCCTGGATCAGTCCTTGTCTAGTCTTTTGGTAGTGGTTTAATCCCTGGAAGCTTTGGTTGGTTGCCATTGTTGTTCTTAAGGGTTTACAAGCCCCTTCAGCTCTTTCAATCCTTCCTCTAATTCCCCCAAACGGGGTCCTCTTCTCAGTTCAGTGGTTTGCTGCTATCACTGACCTCTGTATTGGACATGCTCTGGATGTGTCTCTCAGGAGAGATCTATATCCTGTCCCTTTCAGCATGCACTTTTTAGCTTCATCAATCTTATCTAGTTTTGGTGGCTGTATGTATATGTGTGGGGCAGGCTCTGAATGGCCATTCCTTCATTTGCTCCTCTAACCTTTGCTTCCATATCGCCCTCTATGGATATTTTCCCCCTTTTAGGAAGGGGTGATGTAATTAAAAAAATTAAAAACTGACACATTGGAGTAGTACAAGAAACACACACACACACACACACACGAAGTAAAAGAACACTCATTTGTACACTTAGGAATCCCATAGGTCACCAAACTAGAAATTATAATAGACATACAAAGGCCCTGCATAATTACAAAGAAAAACTCTGACAGGAAAGTAATTATGATATAAGGAACTTCCCAGTATGCCTTTCAGTTTGTTTTCTATTTTCCATCCACTGCTGGGGATGAGTCCTACTCTTAAGAGTAATTGACTTTCCTAGAGAGACTCCTTTGGAGAAAACTAGTTTTTATTTGCCAGTGGTTATCAATTAGAGATAGTTTCTGTGTGAGGGAGGGGTGCGTATGTCTACTTGTTGTTTCAGCTCTAGGATTCCATCTGGTGCAAGCCTGTGCATTGTACATCATCTTCTGATTCCCTGTGTACATAGAACTTGTTGACATAGAGCACCTTGTTTTGTTGGGTTCCTCCAACCATCTGGCTATCACTCTCTTCACTTGCTTGACTGCAGAATTTCCTAAAGCCTAATAAAGGAATGTGATGAAGACATCCTATTTTGACCTGAGTATTTGAAGGTCTCTCACTCTCTCCATCTACATGTGGGTCTATGTTCTTGTTCCCAACTTCTGCTAGAGAAAGCTACTCTGATAGCAAGGTAATAATTTCATGTTATAGCAGAATGCCATTCGAAGTCATTTTCTTACTTCTGTTTCTCATCTTCGCCCTCCTCTTTTTCCTGCTGCTGCTCCTCTTCCTTCTCCTCTTCCTCCTTTTCTTCCTCCTCATTCTGGCAAGTAAATATTGGTTTTATGTCCAGTTTCCTAGGCTATCTCCTTTCGGGTTCTTGGTCACACAAGCAATGTTATTTATAGACTTTATAAGTGGCTTCAGGTCATATTAGATATTGGTTGGTTACTCCAAAAAGCATTATGTCACAGTTACACTAGCAGCCCTTGATATCTTCTTCCTGGCAAGACATTATTATAGATCAAAGGCTTGCTGGCTTGGTTGTTGCCTATATTTCTTCTTTGGCAGCTTTCCATGTTTATCCTGGTATGAAGGAAAGTTAGAAGAGTCAGTAAAGGCATTTAGGTACCTGCTCAATTTTTTCATTTTCAAATACTTAGGTTCATTGTCTTCGACAATGTGGTCTTGCTTTTTTTTTTTTTTTTTTATTAACTTGAGTATTTCTTATATACATTTCGAGTGTTATTCCCTTTCCCGGTATCCGGGCAAACATCCTCCTCCCCCCTCCCCTTCCTTATGGGTGATCCCCTCCCAACCTTCCCCCCATTGCCGCCCTCCCCCCACCAGTCTAGTTCACTGGGGGTTCAATCTTAGCAGGACCCAGGGCTTCTCCTTCCACTGGTGCTCTTACTAGGATATTCATTGCTACCTATAAGGTCAGAGTCCAGGGTCAGTCCATGTATAGTCTTTAGGTAGTGGCTTAGTCCCTGGAAGCTCTGGTTGCTTAGCATTGTTGTACATATGGGGTCTCGAGCCCCTTCAAGATCTTCCAGTTCTTTCTCTGATTCCTTCAACGGGGGTCCTATTCTCAGTTCAGTGGTTTGCTGCTGGCATTCGCCTCTGTGTTTGCTGTATTCTGGCTGTGTCTCTCAGGAGCGATCTACATCCGGCTCCTGTTGGTCTGCACTTCTTTGCTTCATCCATCTTGTCTAATTGGGTGGCTGTATATGTATGGGCCACATGTGGGGCAGGCTCTGAATGGGTATTCCTTCTGTGTCTGTTTTAATCTTTGCCTCTGTCTTCCCTGCCAAGGGTATTCTTGTTCCCCTTTTAAAGAAGGAGTGAAGCATTCATAAGGTCTTGCTTTTAATGTATGGAGAGTAACCTATAGTCATGCAATATGCTAGGCACTATAGGTCCTCATTAGCCAAAAACTCAAAGAGATTTAAGCAAATCCTGAGACTGAAAGTTTCATTTGATGACAAATTATAGACATTTGGGATCTGTCTCCACATTCTTTGTGATTTCATTTAGATTTCTCTCATATATGTGTATATTTTAAGAAGCGTTGAATGCATTATGTTTTCGTATATCAAAGTGTGCTTAATTGTACCTATCTCTTCCCATCTTCCCGTCTTCATCTCCACTTCCCTGCCTCTTTCCACATGATCCCCTGGTTCCAGTTTTCTTTATTTATCCATACTTATCTGTTCTATGTCTTTCTTAGGAGACCTTCCTTTCCCACATCATGCCTAGTCCCTTACTAACTAACCTCTGTGGTTCTATGGCCCATAGCTTGATTATTACTAACAGAAAATATACACATATTATCAAATATATATTACATTTGTCTTCCTGTGCCTGGGTTACCTTACTCAGAATGATTTCTTTTTCTAGGTTCATACATTCACCAGAAAATTATTTCATAGTTTAATGGATGAGGAATTTCTCACTCTGTATTTTTTCATATTTTATTTGTTCATCCATCTGACAAGGGACATATAGATTTTTACAAATTTCATGCTTTTATTAATAAAGCAGCAATGAACAAGGTTGAGTCAGTCTCAATGTGGTAAGATGAATCATCCTATGGGTATATACTCAAGTGGTATATGTGGATTTTGAGTTATTTTGATTCCCATCTTACTAAGAGATGAACACATTAATTTCCATTATGGCTGTATAAATGATCAGACACATAAGTGTGCTAATCCTAACTCCAAATACTCATCACAATGAGCTGTCACATTTTTTCTGATTCTTGGGCATTGTGATTAGTATATGATATATTTCAAAAATAATTTTGATTTTTATTCACTTGATAAATACTGGTGAATATGAATGTTGAACACTTCTGTGCATTTTTCTATGCCTTCTAAGGATTCTGTTTAGATATGTATCCTATTTTCTATATTTATATTCTCTTGCATATATATTAGGCTAAAGAACTGAAAATGCCAATCAATTTTGTCACTTCATTTAAATAGCACAGTCTCTTATCACACAGAATCTTTTCAGTTTAATGAAGTCTGATTTATTAATTATATGCTTAGTGCCTAGAACAATGGTATTCTGTTCACAAAATTTTTTCAGTACCAATGAGTGTATCCATATTTTCACTTCTAAGAGATTCGTTATGTCTTGTTTCATGTTGAGCACTTTGATACATTTGGATCTGGTATTTGGAGGTTGCTAAATATAAATCTATTTGCAATCTTCTACATGCACCCTTTGATCAGAACAATTCATTGAAGATACTGTATTTTTTACAGTTTACATTTCTGGCATCTTTATTAAAATATATGGCATCCACAGATGTGTGGACACATGTCTAGGTTTTGAATTTAATTACGTTCATCAATGTGTCAGTTTTGTGTGGCAATGTGTCTCTGTGTATAACACACTGGATTTTATACTGTTTCACTCTAGGACAAATTGAAATACTGGATGGTAGTACCACCGGAAATTCTTTTATTCAGAATGTTTTAGCTAGGTTAGTTCAGTTGGGTTTCCATATGAAACTGAAAATTTTACTTTAAATGTCTGGGTTTATGTATATTTATATGTATACTCAGATGTAAATGATATATATATGTATACATATATTATGTATATATTCTGTAAATAAGAATTTTTGACTTCTTCTTTTCCAATATGTATCCTTTTGTTCTCTTTCAGGTGTCATATTGATCTAGCTAAGGTTTCTTTTGAATTTGTATAAGGAGTGTGGACAACCTTGCCCTGTTCCTTATTTTAGTGAAATGGCTTTGAGTTTCTCTTGATTTAGGTTGACGCTGGCTATGGTCTTGCTGTAAAGTTTTTTTTATTATGTTGAGTTATTCCATTGTATTCCTAATGTCTTGAGGATTTTTATCAAAAAGAGATGTTGGATTTTGTCACAGATCTTTTCTGTATCTAATGAGGTGACCATATGCGTTATTTTGTTGGCCTTTCCATGTATTAATGTGGTAGTTTACACTTATCATCTTACCTATGTTGAACTAACCCCGCATCATCTTGGATGAGGCTCACTAAATCATGGTAGATGGTATTTTGGTTGTTATCTTGAATTAAATTGCAAAATATTTTTGGCATATATGTTCATAAGAGAAATTAGATTTTGTTATCTCCATTGTGTCATTACATGAGCATTACAGAAACTTTGTCTTCATAAAACAAAATGGACAATGTTCCTACTGTTTTGATTTTGTGGAATACTCGGATTTGAGGATTACTAAAATTAACTTTGTATGAAAGCCTGGTAATTTTCTGCACTAATACCATCTGTTCAGGAAAATTTTTGATTGGGAGACTTTTAATTACTACCTCGATCTCACAAGTGTTTGTAGTTATGTTTAGCTTGCTTATCAGTTCTTAATTTAATTTTTATAATAGTATGCATTGGGAAAATTATCCAGTTCTTTGAGATTTTTAAGTTGTTAGATTTCAAATTATGTCAAACAATACATACCAAATACAGTTTGTCCTCCCTCCATTGTCTCCCAACATCTCCCTACCTCCGTTCCATCCACTTTTTCTTCATCTCCCATCAGAAAAGAACATTCTTCCAAAGGGTAAAATGGTGAATATGACCAAATGAAACAAAACATAGTAATGCTAGTCAAAATCCATCACAACGAAGCTAGGCAAGGCAACCTACAAGAGGAAAAGGATTCCAAACAGTGGACACAAGAGGCTCAATGATATGTAAGACACACCTGCTCCTGTGATTAGACGTCTCACAAAATAACCAGTTAACAGCCACATCATAAAACTTTGAGGTCGTGGGACAGACCCCGTGTTTGCTGCTTGAGTTTCTATGAGCCCTTACGAGCCCTGCTTAGCTGGCACAGTGGGCTGTGTTCTCCTGGTATCCTCTGTCTGCTTTGACTGCTAGAGTCCTTCTGCTCCCTTTTGGCTGGGTTACCCTGAGATCTAAGGGGAAGAATTCCACTGAGAACGTTGATTTAGGCTCTCTTCACATAGTATGTGGACTTTCGACTCTGCATCTGGTCCCATCTGCTTCCTCAGGAAGCCCCTTTATCCGTTTATAATTTTCTGATTTCCTCATTGTTTATTGTTGTGTTCCCCTCTTCATTTTCAATTTTTTGAAATTTTTAGTCTTATCTCATTTGGTTAATTTGGATAGGGTTTTTCTATCTTATTGATTTTCTCTCTTTTTTTTTTTTGCTTTCTTTTTTTTTCTTTTTTTTTTTTTATTAACTTGATTATTTCTTATATACATTTCAAGTGTTATTCCCTTTCCCGGTTTCCGGGCAAACATCCCCCTCCCCCCTCCCCTTCCTTATGGGTGTTCCCCTCCCCATCCTCCCCCCATTAAAAGCCCTAACTTTTTGTTTCATTAATTATTTGTTTCCATTCTATTGATTTCAGTCATGAGTTTGCTTATTTCTTGAGGTTGTGATTTCTTCTTTTTCAATAATTTAGATTTGCATCTAAGGTACTAGTATGAGATTTATTTATTATTTATTTATTAATTATCATTGAGGCATTTAGAGCTATGAACTTTGTTTCTTAGAACCACCTTCATCTTCGAAGTTATGGTAAGTTGTGTTTTCATTTTCATTCAGTTTTAGAAATTTTCCATAACTCCCTTGACCTATTTTTTTTTTTTTAGTTCAAAAGTGGGTTGTTCCGTTCCCATGGGTTTGTAAACTTTTTATTTTTGACGGTGTTGTTGGTACTCAGTTTGCTCAGTTTGTCAGATGAGATACAGGGTGTTACTTTAAGTTTCTTGTATCTGTCAAGACACATTTTACCCAAATATGTGATCAGTTTTGGAGAAAGTTCAGTGGCATGCTGAAATGAAACTATGTTCAGTTGTGTTCAGGACAAATGTTCTGTAAGTGTAATGTTACAGATATATTATTCACAGTGGCAGGAGGCCCCAGCATTTCTCTGTATTGTTTTTGTCTGTATGACTTGTCCATTTAGACAAATTTCTTCTCTAAATTTGTTCTAAATGTTTTCTGTGCCTTTCACCTGAATTTCTTCTTTTTCCTCTATTCCTACTATTCATTGATTTTTTTTCTCATAGGACCCCACATTTCCTGAATGTTATGTGCCAGGGTTATTTCATATTTAACATTTTTCTTAACAGTACTACCCATTTTTTCTATTGTAAATTTAATGCCTGAGATTCTTTCTTCCATTTCAGTGTTTTGGTGAGTTTTGCCTGTTCAATTTCTTTCCAGAAATTTCCCTCAGCTTCGGTTTTCTTTATAGATTCCATTTCCACTTCTTTATCTTGAATGGATTTATTAATTTCTTTCCAGTGTTTGCATATGACTTCATTAAAGAATCCATTCAGTTCCTCTTTATGGATCTTTATTATATTCATATAGGCTATTTTTTGGGTACTTGTCTTGTGTTCCTTCCATTTTGTAATCTTCAAGGCCTACTTTGATAGGTTTGTTTGCTTTAGTCAGGTCCCATTTTCCTGACTGTGGTGGATTATGTTTGTATTCTGCTGTGCAGGTATATTTATGTGGGCATGTGTTTGCAAAGATTCTAATTTTAAGTCCTGATATCTGGTGTCGTCTCCTTGGCTGGTTATTTTCTTCCTTGGTTTTTGTTGCCCTCTTCTCTGTAGTTTTTAAGGCAGTGAGAAGGATGTATGTTTCCTAGCAGAAAATTCTTCTAGGCTTTTGATAGGTGTTGTTACAGAAGATTCCATGTAAAATTTGTTTCTTTCTATTGGGAGCTGACCATTACACATGGGAATGGACAAAGAGTGGAGAGGCTGAGATGAATTTTGATCATGTTCAATAACTTATAACTGTTTTATATGTTTAATTTTTTCCTTTGTAAATAACTATAATTATTCAATGCAGGAGATTTGGACTGCTTGTTTGGAATTATAAAAGAGAGAATTCTGAAGATTTCTTCCCAGCTATGCTCACATACAGCAAAGAGATAACTGGAAATTGACATTTAAATTGTTTTACACTGCAGAAGTCAACAAGCATAAAACACAGTTCTTTTTTCCATCCTTCCCCTCAATAGCCTGCTATAAAAAATTATCACATCACTGGTTAAAACTCAGAATTTTAGGCTTATTTCACCCTAAATTTGAGGATCAAGCCTTATTTGATGTTCCCTTTAATAGTGATTTAAAATCAGCTAACAGACTGAATTTGTCTCAATAGAATTTACTCTTTTTTTGGTTATTTCATTTATTTACATTTCAAATGTTATCCATCATCCCAGTCTCCCCTCCACAAGCCCCCTATCCCGTTCTCCCTCCTCCTGCCTCTATGAGGGTGCTCCGCTACCTGCCCATCCACTCCTGCCTCAGCAGCCTAGCATTCCCCTATCCTGAGTCATTAAACTTCCACAGGACCAAGGAGCTCCCCTCCCAGTCACGCCAGATATGGCAGTCCTCTGTTACATATCCAGCTGGAGCTCTGAGGTGTCTGGTTGGTTGAAGATTTTGTTCTTCCTATGAGGGTGCAAACTCCTTCTGCTCCTATAGTCCTTGCCCTAACTTCCTCACTGGGGTCCCTGATCTCAGTCTAATGTTCAGCTGTGTACATTCACATCTGTATTGGTTCAGCTCTAACAGAGCCTCTCAGGAGCCAGCTATACCAGGTTTCTCTCAGTAAGCACATCTTGGCATCTGCAATAGTAACTGGGTTTGGTGTCTGCCTATGGGATGGATCCCCAAATAGGGCAGTCTCTGGATGGCCTTTCCTTCATTTTCTGCTCCACTATTTGTCCCTGCATTTCCTTTTGACAGGAGGAAGCCTGGGTTAATATTTTTGAGGTGAGTGGGTGGCCCCACCTCTCCACTGGGGGCCGCGCCTATCCACTGGATATGGACTCTACTGATCCTATCTCCCCTTTGTTGGGAGCTAAAGTCCTCTCTATTGGATCCCTTGGGACCCTGGCATCTGGAACTTTCTAGTAACTACTCCCAATTCCCCCTCACCTACTGCTACACACCTAATTCCAAATTCCTAGTCCTCTGTTTTTCTCTCCCACTTCTTCCCATATCTGAACTGGTCCCCCCCTTTCCCTCCCCTTCCTCTCTCCCTCTCGGATCCCTCTCTCCCTATACTTCCCAGAGATTATTCTCTTCGCCCTAGTGAATAGTACTGTAGCATCACACCAGTCAGCATGGCTATGATCAAAAGCATAGGTGACAGCAGATGCTGGTGAGGATGTGGAAAAATGGGAACAGTACTCCATTGCTGTTGGGATTGTAACCTAGTACAACTACTCTGGAAATCAGTCTGGCAATTCCTCAGAAAAGGAGAAACAGTTCTACCTCAGGACTCAGCTATACCACACCTGGGCACATACTAAAAAAGATGCTCCAACATATAACAACATATACCTGCCGTACTACATTCATAGCAGCCTTATTTATAATGGCCAGAAGCTAGAAAGAACCCAGATGTCCCCTAACAGAGGAATGTATACAGAAAATGTGGTACATTAACACAGTGGAGTACTACTCAGCTATTAAAAGCAATAACTTCATGAAATTCGCAGGCAAAAAGATGGAACTTGAAAATATCATCCTGTCACAAATAACACACATGGTATGTGCTCACAGATAAGTGGACATTAGTAAAAAAAATAAACTCAGAATACTCACGATACAACTCATAGGCCATGTGAAACTCGAGAAGAAAGAGTCTTTACTTTTCAAAAATTCAATACTATTTGCTATTTGGTAAAAATCTAAAAGGATGGTTCTTCTAAAATAAAATTTAAATGTTGAATGCATGAAAATTGAGATCAACTCTCACCGACAGAGGCATCATGCAGGCCTGAGGTTCTTTTTCTGAATGCGTATATAGGCATAAGGTTAAAGCTACTACAATTTTATTGAAGTTAGAACACCCCTAGGAATTGTAGACTCAGAAAATAAATTTCAAATTGAGAATGAATCAGCTTATATTAATACATTGTAGTTTTTAAATGAATATCACAAAATAAATAAAATATTGCATATTTTGAGGATACCAAATCAGTTTTCCCTTTAAAAGTATAAGCTAATGCTTGCAACATTATCTATAAAGAGACTCATTTTTCATCGGCTGACAGGAGGAAATAGAAGCCTGCTGCTCATTTTATAGCTCAGCAACCTTCTAAGTAGTCCATGCGTTCATTTATTTCATGGAATCTGTTTATAAACAAATTGTTTAAGACCTCTGAAATGCAGCAATCTGCGTGTATCAACTGGCATCCTTCATAGAATGATGTATTAATTGTGATCCTCTTAAATAATGATGAATTTTAAACTCAGCTTTTTACTCCTGTCTTTATTACTGCATATACATTTTCTTTACTTATAAAAAAATTCTGTAAAAAATATAAACCATCATTGAAATTGCAGTTCAAATGCATATTTGCCTTTATATGTAAGACATTGCTACTTCTTGGTATTTGGAACTACCAATACCATTAATTATTTAAACACACATTTTGACCAAATATATGTTAATATTCTTTTGCATTTACTTTATCTTGTCACCTTTCTTTGTTTTTCAAAGCAATATTTATTTGACATGCATTGTTTTTTTAAGTTATATAAAGTCCCATTTATATAAATCAAATTATTCTTTAAATATGTCAGTATAATTTAATTACAATTATATATATATATATATAAAGTTAAGAAATAAAGCCTGATTATGCTAAAAATTGATGTAGCCTCATAAGGACAACACATTTGATTGCTTAGTTTTACTACAAGTATTCTAAAACTACTTGCTTTCAAACTCCATACCTTATGGTAGGGAACATAGCATGACCATGCTATTGTTGATGCTTACGTATAATTTTTTTTTAGAATAGCAAAGTTATTGGCAAAATGAGGAACTCATATGTGAACCACCACAAGTCATTTGTCACACACTAACTGCATTTCGTTTGCCTGGACCATCTTATCTTCATTTAGTTAATTTGTGTCTTCACTAGGAAGCCTGGTAAGAACCCACAATCTGTACTTGAATCAGACAGCAGAGCTCTTCTGCGCTCAGCATCCTTCTCATGTTACCGCAGTGTTACAGTCGTCATTATTTATACCACATCGATTGCACCCTCTGTCCCGATACGTTCTTGCTGCCAGTTACTCCTCCACTTCAACTTTCTAATTACTCCATTCAGTCCATTCATCTCTCCCTCAGCCTCCTGTCCAGTTGCCAATTTGTGGAGTGAACATTAATGATCTCTGTCCATTATACCTTACACAACTTAGTTTTCACTTTCCCCATAGTTAATCACTCTGTGGTGTAAAAAGATGTGAATAGACGTATTAAAATATTTCTTCTTGGCTATCAATGTATCTAATCTTACCTCAGTTATTCTAAATCCCACTCATCCTACATTTTCAATAGGTTTTGAGGATTTAAATAGTCGCTAAATGAAATAATCATTACTAGCCAAGTAGATACATAGCAAGTTCCCAGTCTGCCATTTTAAAACACTAGAAATAATAAATACAGAAAAAAAGCTGGTTATTATTTCAGTCCATAAGGAGAGATTCAGATTATTTAGCCTTATTAGTTAATTTTGAAAAGTTCATTGATAACCACCCTCCCTCCCAAAAAAAAATCAAGCTAAACACATAAGTAAGTAGATAAAAGGCCAGAATAATAAAACAAAACAAAACAAAACAAAAACAAAAAACCTGAGTTTGTCTCCCTAGTGCTCATAAGAAGCCAGGTACGACTGCACACATTGGTTATCACAGCTCTTTGGAGTCAAAGATTGGTCAGTCCCTAACGGTCTTGGCCAGCAAGTCTAGGTAAGTCTATGACCATAAACTCTCTGAGAGGAAGCAGTATCTTATAAACAACCCTTTGACTTTCTTTCTTTCCTTCTTTCTTTCCTCTCTTCTATCTTCCTTCCTTCCTTTCTTATCTTCCTTCCTTCCTTCCTTCTCTCTCGCTCTCGCTCTTTCTTTCTTTCCTTCCTTCTTTTCTTCTCTCTTTTATATCCCAGTATTTCCCCTTCTACCTCTCCTCCCACTCCCTCTCTCCATCCCGTCTCCCTGACCCCATGCACCCCTCTTCAGTTTCTCAGTTTCTTTTTAAAAAATGGCCAGCCTCCAGTGGATATCAAGTTGCAGTAAGATCCATACTTTCCTATTAAGGCTGGACCAGGCAACCCATTCTGAGTGCTTGTAATCTTTGCACTCACATATTTCTGCATCCTTGTATTCATAATGTTTAATCCCCCAACAGCTTGGATACTACAATCACATTTCCTGGAATCCTTTTATATCATGCTTGTGATTAGTGAATAAATTCTGACCAATAGCAATACTTTAGAGACAGTTTTGAATATAAACAAAAAGCTGTTTTGGCTTTTTTTGTTGTTGTTAAACAAACTATTATTTATTTGTACTGGAGCTGTAGTGTCTCTAAATTTACTAGATGGAGAATAAGTAATGTTATGCGAGTCTAGCACCATCCTGTAACTTTTATTTGTCTTTCTTGAAGGTCCTTAAATGATAATTCATTACAGGTCAGATATAGACAGTATTCAATTTTGCTTGTAAGAAAGTCTCAATGGGTTGGGGATTTAGCTCAGTGGTAGAGCACTTGCCTAGCAAGCGCAAGGCCCTGGGTTCGGTCCCCAGCTCTGGAAAAAAAAAAAAAAGAACTTAAATCTCCTTTGGGGCTGGGGATTTAGCTCAGTGGTAGAGTGCTTACCTAGGAAGCGCAAGGCCCTGGGTTCGGTCCCCAGCTCCGAAGGGAAAAAAAAAAAAAAGAAAGTCTCAATGTCATATTGTATGTGGCTAAACATCTATCTGTCTGGTTGCTTCGAAGTAATACAGCATAAATAGATGTGAGGTAACCTTTGCTAATGTAATACTGGGCATGCCAAAACAATGATTTCTGAATAGACAGTCACTTCTGTCATATACAACCTAATGCATGGCATATCGAACCCCTTCTGTAATTCTGAATCCAACAGATCAGAGGCAGGTTCTATAATAATCTACCATAATGACCAGCTAAACAAAGGAAGTCCTTTTTAATATTTATTTTTGAGATTATAAAATAATTTCAAATGTTTCTCTTCCCTGACTTCTTTTAAATCTATGGCATTGTTTTTCATCAATTCAATTATGACAGGCTCAGTCTGTATATTAATAGTTATATGTGTATTTTCAGGGGTGCTATTAGGTAACCAATTGGTATGCTTTTCCCTGGGTCTGATTACTTCTCCCTTTCTGACCATCCCTTAGTTGTTAAGTTGGTTTATATGCAAGGTAAATACATGGAAACTGAGATGAACAACTCTTCCAAGTGTTGACAAGATTTATGAATGTGCCTTCCAACATGAGTAAGAGTCACAAGATCACAACAAATTTCCTGATCTTATAACTCTTACAGTCTTTCTACTCCCACTGCCAAAATGTTCTCTTCGACTTAAATGAGGAAGTGTTTTGAAGATGTATCCATCTTAGATTCAAAATTCTGCAATTTTATTTGTTGTATTATTTGTTCCAAGACAAGGACCCACCATGTGTCCTGGCATGATCTCAAGCTCTAGGATACTTCCTTAAAAATAAGGGTGTAAACTGCTTACATACGCTTCTGTATTCATGCATCACACTGTAAAATCAAAGGTTTTATGTTAAATCTGGTTTATATGTAAGGTACCTTTTTGTAAAACCAATAAAATTAATATGGTAAACTGAGCCGAAATATAACCTTAATATAGATTATGTATTAACTATTTGTAGTGAAAAGCAGATTATTTCTACAGTAAAGTATTGTAATACTCTACTGCAACGCAATTAAAAAAGTAGGATAAACAGGTAAGATATAATACATCAAGGATACTGTTAACAAACCTAAGGCAGTGGGTGAGGCAAAGAAGGTAGCAGGGAAAAATGGTGGCTAAAAGTAAAAGTTGACATTTCACAGCAAGAAAAGGAATGCACTTGCATTTTAAGAATGTAATATAGGCTGAGTGTAGCCCTTAATGTACTGTCAATGAATTAAAATGAATATGCAAAAGTGAATATAAATATTAAACATTATAGAGCTAACTATTTTAATTTTAAAACCAATTTAAACAGCCTTATGCATGAACTGAAATGATTGCTTGACAATAACTTTCAGGAAAGAGAGACTCGTTATTGACTTTGTAAAATGTTATTAAAAAGGAAAAAAAAAGAGAAACTTAAGTAAATAATTTCTCTTCTTTTCAGGAAAATAAAGGTTCATTTCTTACAGACATTAAATCCAGTTTAGAATTACGAGTATCTATTTTGATTAAAAAAATCACTGAGTATAAAATAACGTCAACAAATGTGTGCTTTCTCATATCTAGCACAGTTTTAATACAATCAGAATTAAAGAGAACAACACCATGATAGGTTTCTGCAATATTGGTTGATTACTCCAATAAAGTTGATCCTTTGCTTATGTCATTGTCCAATGTGGGCTTCCAGATTGTTGTGTTATCTCCAGGGACTAAAACAAGAACCCAGATTACTATCACACTGTTCCTCTGATAGATTGTGCATGTATCACTTGGGATATTTGGGCTGGGAGTCAGATAAAAATGGAAACGAAAGGGGGAAAATATAGACGAGAATGGGCCTGGGTTAGTCTTTTTTTTTTTTTTTATTTATTAACTTGAGGATTTCTTATATACATTTCTAGTGTTATTCCCTTTCCCGGGTTCCGGGCAAACATCCCCCTCTCCCCTCCCCTTCCTTATGGGTGTTCCCCTCCCGACCCTCCCCCCATTGCCGCCCTCCCACCACCAGTCTAGTTCACTGGGGGTTCAGTCTTAGCAGGACCCAGGGCTTCCCCTTCCACTGGTGCTCTTACTAGGATATTCATTGCTACATATGGGGTCAGAGTCCAGGGTCAGTCCATGTATAGTCTTTAGGTAGTGGCTTAGTCCCTGGAAGCTCTGGTTGCTTGACATTGTTGTACATATGGGGTCTCGAGCCCCTTCAAGCTCTTCCAGTTCTTTCTCTGATTCCTTCAACGGGGGACCTATTCTCAGTTCAGTGGTTTGCTGCTGGCATTCGCCTCTGTATTTGCTGTATTCTGGCTGTGTCTCTCAGGAGCGATCTACATCTGGCTCCTGTCGGTCTGCACTTCTTTGCTTCATCCATCTTGTCTAATTGGGTGGCTGTATATGTATGGGCCACATGTGGGGCAGGCTCTGAATGGGTGTTCCTTCAGTCTCTGTTTTAATCTTTGCCTCTCCCTTCCCTGCCAAGGGTATTCTTTTTCCTCATTTAAAGAAAAAGTGAAGCATTCACATTTTGATCATCCATCTTGAGTTTCATTTGTTCTAGGCATCTAGGGTAATTCAAGCATTTGGGCTAATAGCCACTTATCAATGAGTGCATACCATGTATGTCTTTCTGTGATTGGGTTAGCTCACTCAGGATGATGTTTTCCAGTTCTAACCTTTTGCCTACGAATTTCATAAAGTCGTTGTTTTTGATAGCTGAGTAATATTCCATTGTGTAGATGTACCACATTTTCTGTATCCATTCCTCTGTTGAAGGGCATCTGGGTTCTTTCCAGCTTCTGACTATTATAAATAAGGCTGCAATGAACATAGTGGGGCACGTGTCTTTTTTATATGTTGGGGCATCTTTTGGGTATATGCCCAAGAGAGGTATAGCTGGATCCTCAGGCAGTTCAATGTCCAATTTTCTAAGGATCCTCCAGACTGATTTCCAGAATGGTTGTACCAGTCTGCAATCCCACCAACAATGGAGGAGTGTTCCTCTTTCTCCACATCCTCGCCAACATCTGTTGTCCCCTGAGTTTTTGATCATAGCCATTCTCACTGGTGTGAGGTGAAATCTCAGGGTTGTTTTGATTTGCATTTCCCTTATGACTAAAGATGTTGAACATTTCTTTAGGTGTTTCTCAGCCATTTAGCATTCCTCAGCTGTGAATTCTTTGTTTAGCTCTGAACCCCATTTTTTAATAGGATTATTTGTTTCCCTGCGGTCTAACTTCTTGAGTTCTTTGTATATTTTGGATATAAGGCCTCTATCTGTTGTAGGATTGGTAAAGATCTTTTCCCAATCTGTTGGTTGCCGTTTTGTCCTAACCACAGTGTCCTTTGCCTTACAGAAGCTTTGCAGTTTGATAAGATCCCATTTGTCTATTCTTGATCATAGAGCGTAAGCCATTGGTGTTTTGTTTAGGAAATTTTTTCCAGTGCCCATGTGTTCCAGATGCTTCCCTAGTTTTTCTTCTATTAGTTTGAGTGTGTCTGGTTTGATGTGGAGGTCCTTGATCCACTTGGACTTAAGCTTTGTACAGGGTGATAAGCATGGATCGATCTGCATTCTTCTACATGTTGCCCTCCAGTTGAACCAGCACCATTTGCTGAAAATGCTATCTTTTTTCCATTGGATGGTTTTGGCTCCTTTGTCAAAAATCAAGTGACCATAGGTGTGTGGGTTCATTTCTGGGTCTTCAATTGTATTCCATTGGTCTATCTGTCTGTCTCTGTACCAATACCATGCAGTTTTTATCACTATTGCTCTGTAATACTGCTTGAGTTCAGGGATAGTGATTCCCCCTGAAGTCCTTTTATTGTTGAGGATAGCTGTAGCTATCCTGGGTTTTTTGTTATTCCAGATGAATTTGCAAATTGTTCTGTCTAACTCTTTGAAAAATTGGATTGGTATTTTGATGGGGATTGCATTGAATCTGTAGATTGCTTTTGGTAAAATGGCCATTTTTACTATATTAATCCTGCCAATCCATGAGCCTGGGAGATCTTTCCATCTTCTGAGGTCTTCTTCAATTTCCTTCTTCAGTGTCTTGAAGTTCTTATTGTACAATATTTTACTTGCTTTCTTAAAGTCACAGCGAGGTACTTTATATTATTTGGGTCTATTATGAAGGGTGTCGTTTCCCTAATTTCTTTCTCGGCTTGTTTCTCTTTTGTATAGAGGAAGGCAACTGATTTATTTGAGTTAATTTTATACCCAGCCACTTTGCTGAAGTTGTCTATCAGGTTTAGTAGTTCTCTGGTGGAACTTTTGGGATCACTTAAATATACTATCGTATCATCTGCAAATAGTGATATTTTGACTTCTTCTTTTCTGATCTGTATCCCCTTGATCTCCTATTGTTGTCTGATTGCTCTGGCTAGAACTTCAAGAACTATATTGAATAAGTAGGGAGAGAGTGGGCAGCCTTGTCTAGTCCCTGATTTTAGTGGGATTGCTTCAAGTTTCTCTCCATTTAGTTTAATGTTAGCAACTGGTTTGCTGTATATGGTTTTTACTATGTTCAGGTATGGGCCTTGAATTCCTATTCTTTCCAGGACTTTTATCATGAAGGGGTGTTGAATTTTGTCAAATGCTTTCTCAGCGTCTAATGAAATGATCATGTGGTTTTGTTCTTTCACTTTGTTTATATAATGAATCACGTTGATGGTTTTCCGTATATTAAACCATCCCTGCATGCCTGGGATGAAGCCTACTTGATCATGGTGGATGATTGTTTTGATGTGCTCTTGGATTCGGTTTGCCAGAATTTTATTGAGTATTTTTGCGTCGATATTCATAAGGGAAATTGGTCTGAAGTTCTCTTTCTTTGTTGTGTCTTTGTGTGGTTTAGGTATAAGAGTAATTTTGGCTTCGTAGAAGGTATTCAGTAGTGATCCATCTGTTTCAATTTTGTGAAATAGTTTGGATAATATTGGTATGAGGTCTTCTATGAAGGTTTGATAGAATTCTGCACTAAACCCATCTGGACCTGGGCTCTTTTTGGTTGGGAGACCTTTAATGACTGCTTCTATTTCCTTAGGAGTTATGGGGTTGTTTAACTGGTTTATCTGTTCCTGATTTAACTTCGATACCTGGTATCTGTCTAGGAAATTGTCCATTTCCTGCAGATTTTCAAGTTTTGTTGAATATAGGTTTTTATAGTAAGATCTGATGATTTTTTGAATTTCCTCTGAATCTGTTATGTCTCCCTTTTCATTACTGATTTTGTTAATTTGGACGCACTCTCTGTGTCCTCTCGTTAGTCTGGCTAAGGGTTTATCTATCTTGTTGATTTTCTCAAAGAACCAACTTTTGGTTCTGTTGATTCTTTCTATGGTCCTTTTTGTTTCTACTTGGTTGATTTCCGCTCTGAGTTTGATTATTTCCTGCCTTCTACTCCTCCTGGGTGTATTTGCTTCTTTTTGTTCTAGAGCTTTTAGGTGTGCTGTCAAGCTGCTGACATATGCTCTTTCCTGTTTCTTTCTGCAGGCACTCAGCGCTATGAGTTTTCCTCTTAGCACAGCTTTCATTGTGTCCCATAAGTTTGGGTATGTTGTATCTTCATTTTCATTAAATTCTAAAAAGTTTTTAATTTCTTTCTTTATTTCTTCCTTGACCAGGTTATCATTGAGTAGAGCATTGTTCAATTTCCAAGTATATGTGGGTATTCTTCCTTGATTGTTATTGAAGACCAGTTTTAGGCCGTGGTGGTCCGATAGCATGCATGGGATTATTTCTATCTTTCTGTACCTGTTGAGGCCCGTTTTTTGACCAATTATATGGTCAATTTTGGAGAAAGTACCATGAGGAGCTGAGAAGAAGGTATATCCTTTTGCTTTAGGATAGAATGTTCTATAAATATCCATTAAGTCCATTTGGCTCATGACTTCTCTTAGTCTGTCTACATCTCTGTTTAATTTCTGTTTCCATGATCTGTCCATTGATGAGAGTGGGGTGTTGAAATCTCCCACTATTATTGTGTGAGGTGCAATGTGTGTTTTGAGCTTTAGTAAGGTTTCTTTTACATATGTAGGTGCCCTTGTATTTGGGGCATAGATATTTAGGATTGAGAGTTCATCTTGATGGATTTTCTTTTGTTGAATATGAAGTGTCCTTCCTTATCTTTTTTGATGACTTTTAGTTGCAAATTGATTTTATTTGATATTAGAATGGCTACTCCAGCTTGCTTCTTCTGACCATTTGCTTGGAAAGTTGTTTTCCAGCCTTTCACTCTGAGGTAATGTCTGTCTTTGTCTCTGAGGTGTGTTTCCTGTAGGCAGCAGAATGCAGGATCCTCGTTGCATATCCAGTTTGTTAATCTATGTTATTTTATTGGGGAGTTGAGGCCATTGATATTGAGAGATATTAAGGAATAGTGATTATTGCTTCCCGTTATATTCATATTTGGATGTGAGGTTATGTTTGTATGCTTTCATTCTCTTTGTTTTGTTGCCAAGACGATTAGTTTCTTCCTTCTTCTAGGGTATAGCTTGCCTCCTTATGTTGGGCATTACCATTTATTATCCTTTGTAGTGCTGGATTTGTAGAAAGATATTGTGTAAATTTGGTTTTGTCATGGAATACCTTGGTTTCTCCATCAGTGTTAATTTAGAGTTTTGCTGGATACAGTAACCTGGGCTGGCATTTGTGTTCTCTTAGGGTCTGTATGACATCAGTCCAGGATCTTCTGGCCTTCATATTTTCTGGCAAGAAGTATGGTGTGATTCTGATAGGTCTGCCTATATATGTTACTTGACCTTTTTCCCTTACTGCTTTTAATATTCTTTCTTTATTTTGTGCGTTTGGTGTTTTGACTATTATGTGACGGGATGTGTTTCTTTTCTGGTCCAATCTATTTGGAGTTCTGTAGGCTTCTTGTATGCCTATGGGTATCTCTTTTTTTAGGTTAGGGAAGTTTTCTTCTATGATTTTGTTGAAGATATTTACTGGTCCTTTGAGCTGGGAGTCTTCACTCTCTTCTATACCTATTATCCTTAGGTTTGATATTCTCATTGAGTCCTGGATTTCCTGTATGTTTTGGACCAGTAGCTTTTTCCGCTTTACATTATCTTTGACAGTTGAGTCAATGATTTCTATGGAATCTTCTGCTCCTGAGATTCTCTCTTCCATCTCTTGTATTCTGTTGGTAAAGCTTGTATCTACAGCCCCTTGTCTCTTCTTTTGGTTTTCTATATCCAGGGTTGTTTCCATGTGTTCATTCTTGATTGCTTCTATTTCCATTTTTAATTCCTTCAACTGTTTGATTGTGTTTTCCTGGAATTCTTTCAGGGATTTTTGCGATTCCTCTCTGTAGGCTTCTACTTGTTCTCTAAGGGAGTTCTTCACGTCTTTCTTGAAGTCCTCCAGCATCATGATCAAATATGATTTTGAAACTAGATCTTGCTTTTCTGGTGTGTTTGGATATTCCATGTTTGTTTTGGTGGGAGAATTGGGCTCCGATGATGCCATGTAGTCTTGGTTTCTGTTGCTTGGGTTCCTGCGCTTGCCTCTTGCCATCAGCTTATCTCTAGTGTTACTTTGTTCTGCTATTTCTGACAGTGGCTAGACTGTCCTATAAGCCTGTGTGTCAGGAGTGCTATAGACCTGTTTTCCTCTCTTTCAGTCAGTTATGGGGACAGAGTGTTCTGCTTTCGGGCTTGTAGGTTTTCCTCTCTACAGGTCTTCAGCTGTTCCTGTGGGCCTGTGTCTTGAGTTCACCAGGCAGCTTTCTTGCAGCAGACAAGTTGGTCTTACCTGTGGTCCGGAGGCTCAAGTTTGCTCACGGGGTGCTGCCCATGGGCTCTCTGTGGTGGCAGCAACCAGGAAGACCTGTGCTGCCCCTTCCGGGAGCTTCAGTGCACCAGGGTTCCAGATGGCCTTTGGTGTTTTCCTCTGGCGTCCGAGATGTATGTACAGAGAGCAGTCTCTTCTGGTTTCCCAGGCTTGTCTGCCTCTCTGAAGGTTCAGCTCACCCTCCCACGAGATTTGGGTGCAGAGAACTGTTTATCCGGTCTGTTTCCCTCAGGTTCCAGTGGTGTCTCAGGCAGGGGTCCTGCCGCTCCTGGGCCCCCCCCCCACGGGAGCCCAGAGGCCTTATACAGTTTCCTCTTGGGCCAGGGATGTGGGCAGGGGTGGGCAGTGTTGGTGGTCTCTTCCGCTCTGCAGCCACAGGAGTGCCCACCTGACCAGGCGGTTGGGTCTCTCTCTCACAGGGTCTGGGAGCAGAGAGCTGCTGCGGGCCGGGATCTGCGGGCGTGGGACCTCTGGCAAACACAGGAGGTACCCGGTCCTAGATGAACTCTGCCTCTGTGTGTCCCGATCTCACCAGGCAGCTCTCTTGCAGCAGACAAGTTGGTCTTACCTGTGGTCCCGAGGCCCAAGTTTGCTCGCGGGGCGCTGCCCACGGGCTCTCTGTGGTGGCAGCAACCAGGAAGACCTGTGCTGCCCCTTCCGGGAGCTTCAGTGCACCAGGGTTCTGGATGGCCTTTGGTGTTTTCCTCTGGAGTCCGAGATGTATGTACAGAGAGCAGTCTCTTCTGCTTTCCCAGGCTTGTCTGCCTCTCTGAAGGTTCAGCTCTCCCTCCCATGGGATTTGGGTGCAGAGAACTGTTTATCCAGTCTGTTTTCCCTCCTGGGTTAGTCTTAATAGAGACTTCTTGCAGCCTATCTTTATTTGATTAGCCTAGTAGCATAGCATAGAGAAACAGCACATACAGCGTAAGAAGGAAATAAACTCTTGGATTTTGTATTCAAATCTATGCCTGCCTGTTGCAGCATACACACACACACACACACACTCATACATACACACACACACACACACACACACACACACACACACATACACACACATACAAACACACACAGTATAACAAATAAAACTGACCAATATTAAAATAAAAATAGCCAGAAAAATACTTGCATAGAAAATGCCTGCCTGGACCCGCGGATCCCGGCCCACAGCAGCTCTCTGCCCCCAGACCCTGTGAGAGAGAGACCCAACCGCCTGGTCAGGTGTGCACTCCTGAGGCTGCAGAGCGGAAGAGACCACCAACACTGCTCACCCCTGCCCATATCCCTGGCCCAAGAGGAAACTGTATAAGGCCTCTGGGCTCCCGTGGGGGAGGGCCCAGGAGCGGCAGGACCCCTGTGCCAGAGATACCACCAGAACCTGAAGGAAACAGACCGGATAAACAGTTCTCTGCACCCAAATCCCGTGGGAGGGTGAGCTGAACCTTCAGAGAGGCAGACAAGCCTGGGAAACCAGAAGAGACTGCTCTCTGCACACACATCTAAGACGCCAGAGGAAAAAGCCAAAGACCATCTGGAACCCTGGTGCACTGAAGCTCCCGGAAACGGCGGCACAAGTCTTCCTGGTTGCTGCCGCTGCAGAGAGCCAGTGGGCAGCACCCCACGAGCGAACTTGAGCCTCGGAACCACAGGTAAGACCAAATTTTCTGCTCCAAGAAAGCTGCCTGGTGAACTCAAGACACAGGCCCACAGGAACAGCTGAAGACCTGTAGAGAGGAAAACCTACACGCCCGAAAGCAGAACACTCTGTCCCCATAACTGACTGAAAGAGAGGAAAACAGGTCTATAGCACTCCTGACACACAGGCTTATAGGACAGTCTAGCCACTGTCAGAAATAGCAGAACAAAGTAACACTAGAGATAAGCTGATGGCAAGAGGCAAGCGCAGGAACCCAAGCAACAGAAACCAAGACTACATGGCATCATCGGAGCCCAATTCTCCCACCAAAACAAACATGGAATATCCAAACACACCAGAAAAGCAAGATCTAGTTTCAAAATCATATTTGATCATGATGCTGGAGGACTTCAAGAAAGACGTGAAGAACTCCCTTAGAGAACAAGTAGAAGCCTACAGAGAGGAATCGCAAAAATCCCTGAAAGAATTCCAGGAAAACACAATCAAACAGTTGAAGGAATTAAAAATGGAAATAGAAGCAATCAAGAAAGAACACATGGAAACAACCCTGGATATAGAAAACCAAAAAAGAGACAAGGAGCTGTAGATACAAGCTTCACCAATAGAATACAAGAGATGGAAGAGAGAATCTCAGGAGCAGAAGATTCCATAGAAATCATTGACTCAACTGTCAAAGATAATGTAAAGCGGAAAAAGCTACTGGTCCAAAACATACAGGAAATCCAGGACTCAATGAGAATATCAAACCTAAGGATAATAGGTATAGAAGAGAGTGAAGACTCCCAGCTCAAAGGACCAGTAAATATCTTCAACAAAATCATAGAAGAAAACTTCCCAAACCTAAAAAAAGAGATACCCATAGGCATACAAGAAGCCTACAGAACTCCAAATAGATTGGACCAGAAAAGAAACACATCCCGTCACATAATTGTCAAAACACCAAATGCACAAATAAAGAAAGAATATTAAAAGCAGTAAAGGAAAAAGGTCAAGTAACATATAAAGGGAGACCTATCAGAATCACACCAGACTTCTCGCCAGAAACTATGAAGGACAGAAGGTCCTGGACTGATGTCATACAGACCCTAAGAGAACACAAATGCCAGCCCAGGTTACTGTATCCAGCAAAACTCTAAATTAACACTGATGGAGAAACCAAGGTATTCCATGACAAAACCAAATTTACACAATATCTTTCTACAAATCCAGCACTACAAAGGATAATAAATGGTAATGCCCAACATAAGGAGGCAAGCTATACCCTAGAAGAAGGAAGAAACTAATCGTCTTGGCAACAAAACAAAGAGAATGAAAGCATACAAACATAACCTCACATCCAAATATGAATATAACGGGAAGCAATAATCACTATTCCTTAATATCTCTCAATATCAATGGCCTCAACTCCCCAATAAAATAACATAGATTAACAAACTGGATATGCAACGAGGATCCTGCATTCTGCTGCCTACAGGAAACACACCTCAGAGACAAAGACAGACACTACCTCAGAGTGAAAGGCTGGAAAAAACTTTCCAAGCAAATGGTCTGAAGAAGCAAGCTGGAGTAGCCATTCTAATATCAAATAAAACCAATTTCCAACTAAAAGTCATCAAAAAAGATAAGGAAGGACACTTCATATTCATCAAAGGAAAAATCCACCAAGATGAACTCTCAATCCTAAATATGTATGCCCCAAATACAAGGGCACCTACATACGTAAAAGAAACCTTACTAAAGCTCAAAACACACATTGCACCTCACACAATAATAGTGGGAGATTTCAACACCCCACTCTCATCAATGGACAGATCATGGAAACAGAAATTAAACAGTGATGTCGACAGACTAAGAGAAGTCATGAGCCAAATGGACTTAATGGATATTTATAGAACATTCTATCCTAAAGCAAAAGGATATACCTTCTTCTCAGCTCCTCATGGTACTTTCTCCAAAATTGACCATATAATTGGTCAAAAAACGGGCCTCAACAGGTACAGAAAGATAGAAATAATCCCATGCGTGCTATCGGACCACCACGGCCTAATACTGGTCTTCAATAACAATAAGGGAAGAATGCCCACATATACGTGGAAATTGAACAGTGCTCTACTCAATGATAACCTGGTCAAGGAAGAAATAAAGAAAGAAATTAAAAACTTTTTAGAATTTAATGAAAATGAAGATACAACATACCCAAACTTATGGGACACAATGAAAGCTGTGCTAAGAGGAAAACTCATAGCGCTGAGTGCCTGCAGAAAGAAACAGGAAAGAGCATATGTCAGCAGCTTGACAGCACACCTAAACGCTCTAGAACAAAAAGAAGCAAATACACCCAGGAGGAGTAGAAGGCAGGAAATAATCAAACTCAGAGCGGAATTCAACCAAGTAGAAACAAAAAGGACCTTAGAAAGAATCAACAGAACCAAAAGTTGGTTCTTTGAGAAAATCAACAAGATAGATAAATCCTTAGCCAGACTAACGTGAGGACACAGAGAGTGTGTTCAAATTAACAAAATCAGAAATGAAAAGGGAGACATAACTACAGATTCAGAGGAAATTCAAAAAATCATCAGATCTTAATATAAAAACCTATATTCAACAAAACTTGAAAATCTTCAGGAAATGGACAATTTCCTAGACAGATACCAGGTATCGAAGTTAAATCAGGAACAGATAAGCCAGTTAAACAACCCCATAACTCCTAAGGAAATAGAAGCAGTCATTAAAGGTCTCCCAACCAAAAAGAGCCCAGGTCCAGATGGGTTTAGTGCAGAATTCTATCAAACCTTCATAGAAGACCTCATACCAATATTATCCAAACTATTCCAAAAAATTGAAACAGATGGAGCACTACCGAATTCCTTCTACGAAGCCACAATTACTCTTATACCTAAACCACACAAAGACACAACAAAGAAACAGAACTTCAGACCAATTTCCCTTATGAATATCGACAGAAAAATACTCAATAAAATTCTGGCAAACCGAATCCAAGAGCACATCAGAACAATCATCCACCATGATCAAGTAGGCTTCATCCCAGGCATGCAGGGATGGTTTAATATACGGAAAACCATCAACGTGATCCATTATATAAACAAACTGAAAGAACAGAACCACATGATCATTTCATTAGATGCTGAGAAAGCATTTGACAAAATTCAACACCCCTTCATGATTAAAGTCCTGGAAAGAATAGGAATTCAAGGCCCATACCCAAACATAGTAAAGGCATATACAGCAAACCAGTTGCTAACATTAAACTAAATGGAGAGAAACTTGAAGCAATCCCACTAAAATCAGGGACTAGACAAGGCTGCCCACTCTCTCCCTACTTATTCAATATAGTTCTTGAAGTTCTAGCCAGAGCAATCAGACAACAAAAGGAGATCAAGGGGATACAGATCGGAAAAGAAGAGGTCAAAATATCACTATTTGCAGATGACATGATAGTATATTTAAGTGATCCCAAAAGTTCCACCAGAGAACTACTAAAGCTGATAAACAACTTCAGCAAAGTGGCTGGGTATAAAATTAACTCAAATAAATCAGTTGCCTTCTTCTATACAAAAGAGATACAAGCCGAGAAAGAAATTAGGGAAACGACACCCTTCATAATAGACCCAAATAATATGAAGTACCTCGGTGTGACTTTAACCAAGTAAGTAAAAGATCTGTACAATAAGAACTTCAAGACACTGAGGAAGGAAATTGAAGAAGACCTCAGAAGATGGAAAAATCTCCCATGCTCATGGATTGGCAGGATTAATTTAGTAAAAATGGGCATTTTACCAAAAGCAATCTACAGATTCAATGCAATCCCCATCAAAATACCAATCTAATTCTTCAAAGAGTTAGACAGAACAATTTGCAAATTCATCTGGAATAACAAAAAACCCAGGATAGCTAAAGCTATCCTCAACAATAAAAGGACTTCAGGGGGAATCACTATCTCTGAACTCAAGCAGTATTACAGAACAATAGTGATAAAAACTGCATTGTATTGGTACAGAGACAGACAGATAGACCAATGGAATAGAATTGAAGACCCGGAAATGAACCCACACACCTATGGTCACTTGATTTTTGACAAAGGAGCCAAAACCATCCAATGGAAAAAAGATAGCATTTTCAGCAAATGGTGCTGGTTCAACTGGAGGGCAACATGTAGAAGAATGCAGATCGATCCATGCTTATCACCCTGTACAAAGCTTAAGTCCAAGTGGATCAAGGACCTCCACATCAAACCAGACACACTCAATCTAATAGAAGAAAAACTAGGGAAGCATCTGGATCACATGGGCACTGGAAAAATTTCCTGAACAAAACACCAATGGCTTATGCTCTAAGATCAAGGATTGACAAATGGGATCTCATCAAAGTGCAAAGCTTCTGTAAGGCAAAGGACACTGTGGTTAGGATAAAACGGCAACCAACAGATTGGGAAAAGATCTTTACCAATCCTACAACAGATAGAGGCCTTATATCCAAAATATACAAAGAACTCAAGAAGTTAGACCGCAGGGAAACAAATAACCCTATTAAAAAATGGGGTTCAGAGCTAAACAAAGAATTCACAGCTGAGGAATGCCGAATGGCTGAGAAACACCTAAAGAAATGTTCAACATCTTTAGTCATAAGGGAAATGCAAATCAAAACAACCCTGAGATTTCACCTCACACCAGTGAGAATGGCTAAGATCAAAAACTCAGGTGACAGCAGATGCTGGCGAGGATGTGGAGAAAGAGGAACACTCGTCCATTGTTGGTGGGATTGCAGACTGGTAAAACCATTCTGGAAATCAGTCTGGAGGTTCCTCAGAAAATTGGACATTGAACTGCCTGAGGATCCAGCTCTACCTCTCTGGGCATATACCCAAAAGATGCCTCAACATATAAAAGTGACACGTGCTCCACTATGTTCATCGCAGCCTTTTTTATAATAGCCAGAAAATGGAAAGAACCCAGATGCCCTTCAACAGAGGAATGGATACAGAAAATGTGGTACATCTACACAATGGAATATTACTCAGCTATCAAAAACAACGAGTTTATGAAATTCGTAGGCAAATGTTTGGAACTGGAAAATATCATCCTGAGTGAGCAAACCCAATCACAGAAAGACATACATGGTATGCACTCATTGATAAGTGGCTATTAGCCCAAATGCTTGAATTACCCTAGATCCCTAGAACAAACGAAAATCAAGACGGATGATCAATATGTGAATGCTTCACTCCTTCTTTAAATGAGGAAAAAGAATACCCTTGGCAGGGAAGGGAGAGGCAAAGATTAAAACAGAGACTGAAGGAACACCCATTCAGAGCCTGCCCCACATGTGGCCCATACATATACAGCCACCCAATTAGACAAGATGGATGAAGCCAAGAAGTGCAGACCGACAGGAGCCGGATGTAGATCTCTCCTGAGAGACACAGCCAGAATACAGCAAATACAGAGGCGAATGCCAGCAGCAAACCACTGAACTGAGAATAGGTCCCCTTTGAAGGAATCAGAGAAAGAACTGGAAGAGCTTGAAGGGGCTCGAGACCCCATATGTACAACAATGTCAAGCAACCAGAGCTTCCAGGGACTAAGCCACTACCTAAAGACTATACATGGACTGACCCTGGATTCTGACCCCATAGGTAGCAATGAATATCCTAGTAAGAGCACCAGTGGAAGGGGAAGCCCTGGGTCCTGCTAAGACTGAACCCCCAGTGAACTAGACTATGGGGGGAGGGCGGCAATGGGGGGAGGGTTGGAAGGGGAACACCCATAAGAGGGGAGGGGAGAGGGGGATGTTTGCCCGGAAACCGGGAAAGGGAATAACACTTGAAATGTATATAAGAAATACTCAAGTTAATAAAAAAAAATAAATAAAAAAAAAAAACAAAAATAATGATTGCATACCCATCTGAGAACACTTCTTATACTACTAATAAAACAACCTCAGAATTATACTAGGAATGAAATTCAGAATTGAAAATCTAAAGACTGTCAAAGAAATGAGAGTATTGTGACACACACACATAAAAAAAAAAAAAAAAAAAAAAAAAAAAGAAAATGCCTGCCTGGATTTGGAGAAGAAATATGCAGTAGTTCAACTCTTTTTGGGACTTAATTTTGTTTACTGGGTCATATCAGTACCTGATACTTGAGAGGACTTGTGTTTTCACAAATGACAGAGATATAAGCAGTGTAGATGTATCTGTTGTTTTCTCTGGAGCATTTTTCGAGTACTGGAAGATTGTTCCTATAGGAAAATAGGTTTTTATTTCCAACACATATTCTTTTTGTCTTTTCTTTTGATGTCAGGACTGCAGCTGGCTTAAAAGTACTTAAAAGTTATTCCCGTTAACTGCTATGAAAATAACTTCAAATAAAATTTCTAAATATTAAGTTAACATAAGAAACAACATTTCTAATAGATATTTTTAAAAAAATAATGCAAAATTTTACAAACAATTTTAAAATGGCAATCTAATTTAAATGAACAATTATTGCATCCTAGATAAATTGATATATTGCTTTTGCTATTTTGTTCAAAAGCCCAAGTAAATTAAAATACTAATGTGACTTAACGCCTACCCAATATAAGTAACCTGATCGTTAAATATTTAACTTTCACCTACAATAAAATGTTACCTTGAATCATTCAGTCTGAAACCTTGATTCTCTATTCTGTTTGGCAGCATAAATGAGAAGGAAGAAAAAAAGCAATGAGGTAATGAAAGTGTTCTACTTTGATGAATTTTCTCGAGCTAAACTGTTTTCCTGGGGATACAAGAAGAGTCTGCTGCTTACTCTTTTAGAGTAATTTCCAGATTTTCAATTGAGAGCAGAAGTTGACTATAACTGTGTCTTTTTGCTCTGCCTGTGTGGTGTTGAATGTGTGCAGCTGGGAACTTTGCTAACTGGTCATTCAGAGATTGAAAAGTATTTCTAGTAGCTGCCATGATTGCTATGGGTAGTGATTAAAAGTACCAACAACACCCACAGCTAAGCAAAACAAAACAAATAAACAAACAAACAAAACTCTATGGATTTTTAAAGATGATTACCAAAGCAGGATCTGGAGAGTGGTACTTGGACTTGTTAATTGTGCCTTCGGGGAAGGCAGGGCTCTGACTGTTAACTAAGAGGTACAAAACATGAAGAAAATCAGGATAATGCTTTTCTCTTCTGTGCTTTAAGAAAAGCAGAGGGCAAAATAAGGTAAATTTAACAGTCCTTGCTACCATCTGGACTTATATCCTACGTCTAGTAAATGTATAAGATGTTTACCAGTGCAAGGCTGCTACAGTCCAATGAAGGGTCAAAGACAAAGGCCAACCACAGCCATTTAAATAAATTCACACTGTGCACTTGATGGCCTCTTTAGGAAATGTGATGATTTGCCCTACATCCTTAGCTTTGTCACTGATTTTCACCATTGCTCTTCTCTAAGGCATTTAAAGAAGTGCTGCATCACAAAGCCCAAGTAGGCATACCTATCTCTCACCCACCTATATCGTACATACACACAGGACAGAGGAAAGTTAGAATCCCCATTAGCATAGTTAATAAGCCACAGCATATAAGTACATTTTCAATATTTCTAACGTGATAAATGGGTGAGAGGCATTGTAATATTATATAAAACTTCAAGTTCAATTCTACAATGTCCTAATCACTGGAACAGGGTGAAGTCCCTTACCTAGTCATTTAATTGTCTGCTTTATTATTTATCATCTGTCCCACTTAGGGTTCCTATTGCTAGGAAGAAACATCATGGTCAAAGCAACTTGGGAAGGAAAGGTTTAGTTCACCTTAGACTTGGATGTAATAGTTTATCACTGAGGGAAGGGCTACTGCAGAGGCCATGGTGCTGCTTTTTGGCTTGCTCTTTATGACTCTCTCAGCTTTCTTTCTCAAAAACCCCAGCACCACCAGCTCAATGATGACCTCAGCAACAATTGCCTGGGCCATTCCCATTGACAAAAAGTGCCTTATGTATTTTATGGAGACATTTTCTCAAGTGGGGTTCCTTTCTCTCAGATATCTCTTCCTGTGTGAAGTTGACAAAGGTATCTTAGTAGACCACAGTGAAGGCAACTCTTATAAGGACAATATTTAATTGTGGTTGGTTGACAAGTTCAGAGATTCAGTCCATAATTATCAAGGTAGGAGCATGGCAGTGACCAGGGGGACATGAGATGGAAGAATTGATAGATCTACATCTTTATCTGAAGGTGAATCAGAAAAGACTGGCTTTTAGGCAGCTAGGATGGGGGTTTTAAAGCTCATGCCCACAATGGCACATCTACTCTAACAAGACCACACATTCTTCAAAGCCACACCAAAAACTGTCACTCCTAGTGCAAAGAATACTCAAACCACCACAAAAGTTATCCAGCATGTCATGTATGGTGACACATGACTCTCACATTTATTGCCTTCATCCTTCTAAAAGCAGCAAAAAGTCATTCACTCTCCCATCTGTAGTCAGGTAAGTGTTACTAGACTGAGGGGAAAAACAAAAAATATCATTTAAAATAAAGATTAGTGGAATATTATTTATTTAAATTGAGTTGTTTACTTTCTTTAAAATTTTGAGTTGACACACGTTAATATATAATGTTATTAATTATAGGGTACAAAGTTTTAGGTCTATCATTTCTAAATCCTTCTGGCAAGCAGGAAAGAACTGAGATAATTAAAGGGCTCATGTCAATAGGCTCAGCTAGGGATGCAGTGTACAAGCCTTGAAAGGGGACAGTGACCACTGTGAGGACCATCTTTGATAATTGGTGGGTGTCAGACCGAGACATCAGAAAAAATAAATAGTATGCTGTAAATGACTTCAATGAAGTTCTGTGTAAATATGCCAAAACATTGTTGAAAAAAAGGAATGGCTAGGCATTAAAAACCAAAGAGTGGGCACTGGAGTGGCAGGTCCACTTCACTCCAGACACCACTGGAAACTGAAGGGACCAGATCAACAGTTCTCTGCACCCAAATCCCATGGAAGGGAGAGCTTAAACCTTCACAGAGGCAGACACACCTAGGGGAGCCAGAAGAGACTACACTATGCCCACATTTCTGACTCCTGAGGAAAATACCTAACACCATCTGGGACCCCAGTGCACGGGGCCTCCCGGAAAAGGCAGCGCAGGCCCTCCTAGTTGCTGCCCTCATGGAGAGCTCATAAGCAACTCCCCATGAGCAAACTTGAGCCTTGGGACCACAGGTAAGACCAAATTTTCTGCTCCAAGTGACCTGCCTGGTGAACTCAGGACACAGGCCCAAAGGAACAGCTGAAGTCCTGTAGACATAAAAAACTACATGCCCGAAAGCAGAACACTCTGTTCCCATAACTGGCTGAAAGAAAACAGGAAAACAGGTCTACAGCACTCTTGACACACAGGCCTATAGGACAGTCTAGCCACTGTCAGAAATAGCAGAACAAAGTAACACCAGAGATAATTTGATGGCGAGAGACAAGTGCAGGGACCCAAGAGACAGAAACCAAAACTACATGGCATCATCGGAGCCCAATTCTCCCACCAAAGCAAACATTGAATATCCAAACACACCAGAAAAGCAAGATCTAGATTTAAAATCATATTTGATCATGATGCTGGAGGACTTCAAGAAAGACATGAAGAACTCCCTTGGAGAAATGCAGGAAAATATTAAAAAAAAAAAAAACCCAAGTAGAAGCCTATAGAGAGGAATCACAAAAATCCCTGAAAGAATTCCAGGAAAACACAATCAAACAGTTGAACGAATTAAAAATGGAAATAGAAGCAATGAAGAAAGAACACAGGGAAACAACCCTGGATACAAAAAACCAAAGGAAGAGACAAGGAGCCATAGATACAAGCTTCATCAACAGAATACAAGAGATAGAAGAGAGAATCTCAGGAAGAGAAGATTCCATAGAAATCATCGATTCAACTGTCAAAGATAATGTAAAGCTGAAAAAGCTACTGGTCCAAAACATACAGGAAATCCAGGACTCAATGAGAAGATCAAACCTAAGGATAATAGGTATAGAAGAGAGTGAAGACTCCCAGCTAAAAGGACCAGTAAATATCTTCAACAAAATCATAAAAGAAAACTTCCCTAACCTAAACAAAGAGATGCCCATAAGCATACAAGAAGCCTACAGCACTCCAAATAGATTGGACCAGAAAAGAGACTCCTCCCGTCACATAATAGTCAAAACACCAAATGCACAAAATAAAGAATATTAAAAGCAGTAAGGGGAAAATGTCAAGTAACATATAAAGGCAGACCTATCAGAATCACACCAGACTTCTCGCCAGAGAGTATGAAAGCCAGAAGATCCTGGACAGATGTCAGACAGAACCTAAGAGAACACAAATGCCAGCCCAGATTACTGTATCCTGCAAAACTCTCAATTAACATAAATGGAGAAACCAAGATATTCCATGACAAAACCAAATTTACACAATATCTTTCTACAAATCCAGCACTACAAAGGATAATAAATGGTAAAGCCCAACATAAGGAGGCAAGCTATACCCTAGAAAAAGCAAGAAACTAATCACCTTGGCAACAAAACAAAGAGAAGAAAAGCACACAAACATAATCTCACATCCAAATATGAATATAATAGGAAACAGAATCACTATTCCTTAATATCTCTCAACATCAATTGTCTCAACTCCCCAATAAAAAGACATAGATCAACAAACTGGATAGGCAATGAGGACCCTGCATTCTGCTGCCTACAGGAAACACACCTCAGAGACAAAGACAGACACTACCTCAGATTTAAAGTCTGGAAAACAATTTTCCAAGCAAATGGTCTGAAGAAGCAAGCTGGAGTAGCCATTCTAATATCGAATAAAATCGATTCCCAACTAAAAGTCATCAAAAGAGATAAGGAAAGACACTCCATATTCATCAAAGAAAAATCCACCAAGATGAACTCTCAATCCTAAATATCTATGCTCCAAATACAAGGGCACCTACATACATAAAAGAAACCTTACTAAAGCTCAAACACACATTGCACCTCACACAATAGTAGTAGGAGCTTTCAAAACCCCACTCTCATCAATGGGCAGGTCATGGATACAGAAATTAAACAGAGACGTAGACAGACTAAGAGAAGTCATCAACCAAATGGACTTAACAGATATTTATAGAACATTCTATCCTAAAGCAAAAGGATATGCATTCTTCTCAGCTCCTCATGGTACTTTCTCCAAAATTGAGAATATAATAGGTCATAAAACAGGCCTCAACAGATACAGAAAGATAGTAATAATACCATGTGTCCTATTAGACCACCATGGGCTAAAGGTGGTCTTCAATAACAATAAGGGAAGAATGCCCACATATACATGGAAGTTGAATAATGCTCTACCCAATGATTACCTTGTCAAGGAAGAAATAAAGAAAGAAATTAAAGACTTCTTAGAATTTAATGAAAATGAAGGTACAACATACCCAAACTTATGGGACACAATGAAAGCTGTGCTAAGAGGAAAACTCATAGCTCTGAGTGCCTGCAGAAAGAAACAGGAGAGAGTGTATGTCACCAGCTTGACAGCACACCTAAAAGCTCTGGAACAAAAAGAAACAAATACACCCAGGAGGAGTAGAGGGTAGGAAATAATCAAACTCAGACCTGAAATCAACCAAGTAGAAACAAAAAGTACCATAGAAACAATCAACAGAACCAAAAGTTGGTTCTTTGAGAAAATCAACAAGATAGATATACCCTTAGCCAGACTAATGAGAGAATACAGAGAGTGTGTCCGAATTATCAAAATCTGAAATGAAAAGGGAGACATAACTACAGAATCAGAGGAAATTCAAAAAATCATTAGATTCTCCTACAAAAGCCTATATTCAACAAAACTTGAAAATCTGCAGGAAATGGACAATTTCCTACAAAGATACAAGGAACTGAAGTTAAATCAGGAACAGATAAGCCATTTAAACAACCCCATTACTCCTACCGAAATAGAAGAAGTCATAAAGGTCTCCCAACCAAAAAGAGCTCAGGTCCAGACGGGTTTAGTGCTGAATTCTATCAGACCTTCATAGAAGACCTCATACCAATACTATCCAAATTATTCCACAAAATTGAAACAGAAGGAGCACTACCGAATTCCTTCTATGAAGCCACAATTACTCTTATACCTAAACCACACAAAGACCCAACAAAGAAAGAGAACTTCAGACCAATTTCCCTTATGAATATCAATGCAAAAATACTCAATAAAAGTCTGGCAAACCGAATCCAAGAGCACATCAAAACAATCATCCACCATGATCAAGTAGGCTTCATCCCAGGCATGCAGGGATGGTTTAATATACGGAAAACCATCAACGTGATTCATTATATAAACAAAGTGAAAGAACAAAACCACATGATCATTTCATTAGACGCTGAGAAAGCATTTGACAAAATTCAACACCCCTTCATGATAAAAGTCCTGGAAAGAACTGGAATTCAAGGCCCATACCTAAACATAGTAAAAGCCATATATAGCAAACCAGTTGCTAACATTAAACTAAATGGTGAGAAACTTGAAGCAATCTCACTAAAATCAGGGACTAGACAAGGCTTCCCACTCTCTCCCTACTTAGTCAATATAGTTCTTGAAGTTTTAGCCAGAGCATCAGACAACAAAAGTTCAAATGGAAACAGATTGGAAAAGAAGTCAAAATATCACTATTTGCCGATGATATGATAGTTTATTTAAGTGATCCCAAAGGTTCCACCAGAGAACTACTAAAGCTGATAAACAACTTCAGCAAAGTGGCTGGGTATAAAATTAACTCTAATAAATCAGTAGCCTTCCTCTACACAAAAGAGAAACAAGCCGAGAAAGAAATTAGGGAAATGAAACCGTTCATTATAGTCCCAAATAATATAAAGTACCTCGGTGTGACTTTAACCAAGCAAGTGAAAGATCTGTACAATAAGAACTTCAAGCCTCTGAAGAAAGAAATTGAAGAAGACCTCAGAAGATGGAAAGATCTCCCATGCTCGTGGTTTGGCAAGATTAATATAGTAAAAATGGCCATTTTACCAAAAACGATCTACAGATTCAATGCAATCCCCATCAAAATACCAATCCAATTCTTCAAAGAGTTAGACAGAACAATTTGCAAATTCATCTGGAATAACAAAAAACCCAGGATAGCTAAAACTATTCTCAACTATTAAAGGACTTCCAGCGGAATCACTCTCCTTGAACTCAAGCAGTATTAGATCGCAATAGTGATAAGAACTCTATGGTATTGGTACAGAGACAGACAGATAGACCAATGGAACAGAATTGAAGACCCAGAAATGAACCCACACACCTATGGTCACTTGATTTTTTTTTACAAAGGAGCCAAAACCATCAAATGGAAAAAAGAATTTTCAGCAAATGGTGCTGGTTCAACTGGAGGTCAGCATGTAGAAGAATGCAGATCGATCCGTGCTTATCACCCTGTACAAAGCTTAAGTCCAAGTGGATATAGGACCTCCACATCAACCCAGATACACTCAAACTAATAGAAGAAAAAGTGGGGAAGCATCTCGAACAAATGGGCACTGGAGAAAATTTCCTGAACAAAACACCAATGGCTTATGCTCTAATATCAAGAATCGACAAATGGGATCTCATAAAACTGCAAAGCTTCTGGAAGGCAAAGGACACTGTGGATAGGATAAAATTGCAACCAACAGATTGGGAAAAGATCTTTACCAATCCTACAACTGATAGAGGGCTTATATCCAAAATATACAAAGAACTCAAAAAGTTAGACTGCAGGGAGACAATTAACCTTATTAAATAATGGGGTACAGAGCTAAACAAAGAATTCACAGCTGAGAAATGCGGAATGTCTGAGAAACACCTAAAGAAATATTCAACATCTTTAGTCATAAGGGAAATGCAAATCAAAACAACCCTGAGATTTCACCTCACAGTAGTGAGAATGGTAAAGTTCAAAACTCAGGTGACAGAAGATGCTGGCGATGATGTGGAGAAAGAGGAACACTCCTACATTGTTGGTGGGATTGCAGACTGGTACAACCATTCTGGAAATCAGTCTGGAGGATTCTCAGAAAATTGGACATTGAACTGCCTGAGGACCCAGCTATACCTCTCTTGAGCATATACCAAAAAGATGCCCCAACACATAATACAGACACGTCCTACACTATGTTCATAGCAGCCTTATTTGTCATAGCCAGAAGCTGGAAAGAACCCAGATGCCCTTAAACAGAGGAATGGATACAGAAAATGTGGTACATCTACACAATGGAATATTACTCAGCTATCAAAAACAATGACTTTATGAAATTCATAGGCAAATGGATGGAACTAGAAATTATCATCCTGAGTGAGCTAACCCAAACACAGAAAGACATACATGGTATGCACTCACTGATAAGTGGCTATTAGCCCAAATGCTTGAATTACTCTACATCTACAGGACACATGAAATTCAAGAAAGATGACTAAAATGCAAATGACTCACTCCTTTAAAATGGGAACAAGAATACCCTTGGGAGGAAATAAGATGGCAAAGTTTAGAACAGAGGCAGAAGGAACACCCATTCAGAGCCTGCCCCACAGGTGGCCCATATATATACAGCCACCAAACTAGCATGAAGCAAAGAAGTGCAGACCAACAGGATTGGATGTAGTTCTCTCCTGAGAGAGACAGCCAGAATATAGCAAATACATAGGTGAATGACATAATTAAACCACTGAAGTGAGAACGAGACCCCCGTTGAAGGAATCAGAGAAAGAACTGAAAGCTTGAAGGGGCTTGAGACTCCATATGAATAACAATGTCAACCAACCATAGCTTCCAGGACTAAGCCACTACCCAAAGACTATACATGGACTGACCCTGGACTCCAACCTCATAGGTAGCAATGAATAGCCTAGTAAGAGCACCAGTAGAAGGGAAAGCCCTTGTTCCTGTCAGTACTGAACTCTCAGTGAAAATTTTTGTTGGCCAGAGGACCATAATGAGGGGAGAATGGGGAGGGGAACACCCATAGATTAGGGGAGGGGGAGGGGTTAGGGGGATGTTGGCCTGGGAACCAGGAAAACGGTATAACAATCGAAATGTAAATAAGAAATACCCAAGTTAATAAAGATGAAAAAAAAGTTTGTTTTGGTTTTGTTTAAAGTTTGGGCTTCATCGGTGCTTGATTTCATAGTTCTGTTACAGATTTTCCCATTCTGATTTTTATCGTTAACTTCTCTCTACCTTATTTGATAGCATGGAAAGAGCAGGGTATAATTAAGAAGAATCGAAATTACCTTTTAGAAGTGAATGAACAAAAAATAGTCATCAAACACCCAATTTCTAATACCTGTGTCAGAATTCTGTGAAACTGTTGCATAATTACTGTGTAATTAATGTACAAAGACATGAAAATATCAATTAAAAGTAACTGTATTGATTCTTTTGAAACTAATTTTTATCATTTTAAAATGAATGAAAAAATGAATTATTTCAGAAATTTCTTATTGACTGATATAGTTGGGTTATCCCAAGACTTGACATATTTGAAGTGGTGATTAGAATAAATGTCTCAATTTTTTATCCCTATAGGTAGTCATTATGCAGTGTGACAATGGTTTTAATGCATAAATTTTCTTAGTATTTAGAAACACAAATTTCCACACAATGAGACATTTTCTTTACACAATATTTACTTTTGTCCACAAAAGAAATACAGATCATGTTTACAGTTTTCTCTACCTTTATTTTTACCCAAAGAACTAATATGTTTTTATTTCATAATTTCTGTTTTTCTTTCTTTTTTTCCTTCCTTCTTTTCTTTCCTTCCTTCCTTCCTTCCTTCTTTCTTTCTTTCTTTCTTTCTTTCTTTCTTTCTCTCTTTCTTTCCTTTTCTTTCTTTCTTTCACTTGTTCCTTCCTTGATTCCTTCCTTCTTTCCTTTCTTCCTTCTTTCATTTCTCTTTCTTTTTCCCTAGCAGTCTCTGTGACCACATATGCATGACTGGACTGGAACTTAGTATTTTGCTCTGAATGACTTTGAAACTGTGGCACTTCCTTTGCCAATGTTTAGATTCCATATTTCTGCTTCTACATATATCCTATAATTGATCTATTCTTGTTGCAAACATTATCAGAATTAAAATGAGATCATTTGCTTCAACATTAATTCAAAGTAAATGATTTAATAAATAAATGTAAAACACAGAAAGCATTGAAGGGCCCACTTTCATTCACAGTTAGCAGGTGAACATCATGCAATACTCTTAGACCAACAGCCTTGTATACTCTTTTGTCTCTCACACACATTCTTACCCATACACTTCTGAAAGAAAAACTGCCAGCAGCTCTATCTTCTGACTTGAGTGGCTTCCTTCCTGTGACTTACTCCCACCAAAGGTTACTGCTTCAACTGTCATATGTTTCTTTGATGTGTTCTTCTGAAAACATCTTGTTTCAAACAAATTCCACTTACTGTACACTGTGGCAATGTACTATGTATTTTTATTAATATTGATAGTATTTTAAATAAATTTCCTTTTTCTGTCATTAACAGTACTTTATCTAATACTCTATTACTTAAATTTTATATTTATACATTGTAATTTTTAATTAAAATATAATTATAGCTTTCTCCCCTTTAGGTTTCTACTTCCAACCCTTCAATGTGATTTCCTTGCTCTGTTTTCTTTCACTGTTTTTACACACATGCCCCCCACATATTTATATATTCTAAGATACATAAATAGAGCTTGATCATTGCTCAGTTTTTATACCGTTCTGTATCATTCTAAATTTAAGCATTCTAAATTTAAAGTGCACTGCTGTAGTATTGGTGATTAGATTTACTTCAAAAGGAGTATATTTTGCTTGTATCATTCACTCTGACACTAAGTCATAAGAAGTCTACTCTAAAACTTGAGAATCCTATTTAGCTCCTCTGTTTCATTCACTAAGCATACATAAAACTGGCTTGACACATATATCTGTCGTGTTATTTAATCATCTTTTGCCCATTCATGCTTTCCTTAGACAGCAGCCAAAGTAGTCATTTAAAATTCAGACCAATCATGCTCTCGTGAAAGTCATTTCAACCAATTCTTACTCATTCATGACAAGTTTTTTGTTTGTTTATTTTATGAATAAAGTCTTTCCCGGGAAGCTCTATGAAGCATAGTTGCATATTAAAATAAAATCAACCATCGTATATTAATGCAAACTATTTGGGGTTCAATGTCTTAATTTAATTTAGCAAAATTGTCTGATGCTAGTTGGGTGCAGTCAGTATGTTTGCAAGGACGCAGCGGATGGCAGGGCAGATGATCCAGAAGAGGGAGATGAGCAAAGAGCAACCAGGGCTTGCTCTGTTGGTGTTCCTGTTAAAACTTAAATTACCTTCCTATCATGACCCGGACTCACAGCAGTTTTCCTGTATTGTGTGTTGAAATGGGAGAGAAAGAACATTTATCCACTACTACTGAGCTACCTAGGGAGACTCAACTCTCACACACTTAGCAGACCAATCTCCCCTTCACACTCTATGCTTTCCACTAGTTCAGAGAAACCCTGTGTCAGAATAGAGAGTTTTCTAAAGGTCAACTGGGGTTAGTTAGGTATGTCCAGCTTTAGAGTGTGTTCACAAAGGAGTTTCCAAAGCCATCAGAAGACAGAGTTGTTGCTGGTTCAGGTCTGTGATATAAGGTGGACAAAAATCCCAAGCTCAATCCATCCCTCTGTCAATCACATCTCTTTGTTCCCTAGGTATATGTGCTCTGCAGGGTATTTTGGCGTAATGGCCGGGCGCGCCTCTGTGAAGTACTAGCATGGGAAAGCGTCTACAACTTTCTGTAGAATAGCTCCATTCCCTATCCTGTCCACTGTAAAGGATCATCGCCATGATTTAAAAAAAAATCATTAAAGAATTTTCTGAAAATATACATATAAGTAACAACATACAGACTGAGCAATTATGCATAGTTAAATACATACAGTTTATTAATAGTTAAAACTCTTCCCAGATTGAAAGCTAAAAGACTAGGAAACCTACATCAAATTATCACTACACAATTTAAAATAGTCTTCTGAATAATTTATAAAAGGCTAACATACTTTCTTACTGAGAGAGAGGAGAGAGAGAGAGAGAGAGAGAGAGAGAGAGAGAGAGAGAGAGAAAGAAAGAGAGAAAGAGAGAGAGAGAAAGAGAGAGCATTGATTCAATATAGGAATCTTGTGTGCAACATGATCATCTAGAAGTACCATCAAGTTTATTCAATTGGATGGACCAATAATTGTACTATCCTAAAATGATGATCCACTTTGGCTATTGATCAGGAGCAGATCTTCAAAAGTGGCTAGAGTTTAAAAACAAAAGTAGCAGAGATTACGAGAATCCCTCAGGGAAACAAACAAATACAGACCTGAGGCAGAATGTGCAAGGGGTGGGTTGAAGGTGGGAAAGTGGAAGAAACAAAGATTCTAAGAATCTCTAAGAGGAGGTAACAGTTGCAGGCTGGCATGTATTGCCAATACATTCTGTGAGAATGCAGGGGAATGGAGACCTTGCCTCCCCACTCCCCCAGTACCTCCCATGGAGAGAAAGAAGGAAGAAACATTGTAAGCCATTAGAACAGAGTAATATCACCAATCCAGCGACCTCAGAGGTTAAAAGTCCAACTGGGTTCTCTAGGAACAGAAATTGTATAACCTCCCAAGGGGATCATCCTCCTATGGAATATCTGGTCAAACTTCTCTGAAAGTGAAGATTTACAAGTCCAACGTCCATGAAAATAACATAATGGCTAGGTATCCAAAGGAAATGCTCTAAGAAAAGATACTACAAGCTATATTCAGAAATAAACCTGTCTCACCTATTATATGGATCATGGTGGGGTGGAAGGCATGGTCAGTATCAGTAATTTCCTTCACTTTACTTCATCTGATGTACCTCTTCCTACTGGACTCTTGAATATTAATTACTAAAGAGAATATACGAATTTCTCCTCGAATAAATTAATCTGTCCACAGGAAGGGAAAATAAGCTGCATTTGAAGAGTAGAAGCAATCAGGGACATTGATGTCTTCTTACATATGTAGACTCACTATCTAATGAAGGGTAGATAAAGGCAGAGATGAAAAGTTTAGATTCCAGGCTGTCAGTGAAAAGGCTGGATACAGATGCAGTTATGTTCTCTTCTGCTCAAATCGAAGCGAAATGCAATCGCATTGGCAAAATTTTGTTTTATTTTTGTGGAAGTCAGATTCTATTTGTCTAACAATACATAGCTATAATAAAATCTGAATCTGTAGTATTAAATCTTCTTGGTTTTGTATGTGATTATATATTTATAAAGTTCCTCAGTCAGAAACTAATTAAAGTCATTTCTTCAAATAAACATGTAAAACATCTGATGTTTTATTTGTTTTTATACCATATATTATGAAGTCAAAGCCATTGCTTTTTATGGTTAAAATACGTAGAAACCATGTTATTAACTGGTTTACATGATAAATGGCGTTTTTTTTACACAAATGAGTTTATTAGTTGTAAAATCAGAACAGAAGGGGCTATCAACGTTTTATGACATTGCTAGACGTAAAAGTTCTATTTCTAAATAAACTTTAGTGTTTCTTCAAACACTCAAGATTTTAAGGAAATCTTTAGAACGATATGCTCAAGACTTGAAAAGACAACACATTTTAAATCTTGCCGCACACTATCAAATTAAAAGGGAACCATATTTTTATCCATTTTGAAAAGAATTGGAAAAAATTACATCCTCAACTTAGCTCAAATGATTAGGAAATATATGTTATAATTTTTCTGAAGGACACAGCAAGTTAAACAGAAAATTTCTTTTCAGCCTTGTAGTTAAATATTATTATGGTATTCAAAATATGCATTAAAATCTTTCATAAACAGAAGGCCAATGCAATTTGAGCCAAATGATTGTATCAATTTTATAACATTAGTACCATTTATTACTTGATGAGATAAATTTATAAGATTTATATGATTAAGCTTTGAATACAAGTTGAATGTAGTGAGCAGATTTGTTTACAATGTTTAAAATGTGATTAAGCCCATTTCTTAAGTTTAAATTTTGTATAAAAAATACCAACATAGTTTAGCAATGATATTTCTTGAAATAATTTGATACAACAGGGAGATATCCTCTAAGGTTTGAGAAATAGATTCTGTGTATTCTTTGATTTAAACATAACAGACATGGAAAGTTAGGTCTGAGATCTCAGGCAACTTTATTGAAAGGAGGAGCCTCAGATAAAAAGGTATCTGAACAAGAAGACTTCTCAGTGTTGGAAAGGAAGATGGCCCTAATCTGGCTGAACAGTTGAGACTTTACATTGTTGGAAAAAAGATAAACTCTAATTCTATCTCAGAATTGTCTGTTTGGGGAGATTGCACAGATTGGTTAATGTAGCAGATGCAGGGAAGTAGGTTGGTGCCTATCATAGATGTCCTCAGGTGGAAGATTTGAAAGTTGCCTCAAATAGTCACCTCCAGATGGCAGACAAGGATAGGGAAGCCATTACAGCAGGAGAGGAACTCAGTCTTTGGCTAAAGTGAAAGATCCATTAATGGTCTACCATCTTTCTTCCCTCATCGTCTGCCTCCTGGGCAGAAAATTGTCAGTGCCTCACTTGGATTTTCTGAGACACTTTTTCTTTGTTAAATAATGACATATAAAAGTCTCTAATGTTTTTCACATAAATCTTAAGAGCCAAGTGAGTTTTAATGCAATATAAGTTTTTATTTACAACTCAAAACATAGAGTTGTGTTATTTTGGGAGGGGAGGTGCTTTGTAAACCCTCATTTATATTATTCAATATGGTACCTCTCTTGTCTCAAATAGGTTTCAAACTGATATTACAATAAAGACATTGAAACTTTTTCTATTTTTCTTTAAGACTTTTGATTCTTCTGCCTCTCTTATTTTTATTTATAGCTATTTACTTTCGTACCAATGTATTTGACATGTTAAGCTCTAGTAACAGTGAAATCTCTGAATAATTGTTTGTAAAGGAATTTTTACAGTTTTATAAGGGTGTGGTTTGTTCCAGTTAATTGTAAATGTCTGTTGAACAGAAATACCTACACACACACACACACACACACACACACACACACACACACACACACACACACCCTGCTTCTTGATGGTTGCATATTTAGTCTTAGTCATAGAGAAAGCATCTTCCAGTGATTGGTTATCTTGTTGAGAACATAGTTTCTGTACATTTAAGCTTTAGGTAGACTAGACTACTTCCTAAGTTCTGTTCTTTTCTATAAATTAAGAATATGCTGTGAAATATATATCAAATAACCATTTCCTCGAGATAAAACTGTTCTCTCTCCTGTAAAAATGATTCAACCTAATATAATACACATACTGTTTTAGTTCTATATTCTGCATCCAAGAAGGACTGTCGGAAGGATGGAAGGAAAGACAGAATGACAATGCACCTTCCTCTATTAGTGCCAACATACCAAACACTATTTAAGAACACTATCACTTATAGTAGAAAGAAAGGATAATTTTCCAAGTGTATATTTCTCTGATAGTCTCTTTAATTCCTGAAAGATGAGTTGGAAAGTGTAAGAAATTGTCCACAGTGCTACATTAGCTTCCTGAACCATTAACTGAAGCTATGATGTCCTAGTCAAAAAATGAAATCTATATGGGGTGGAGCCATATTATACTTTCCCTCTTAAGCTTAATCCAAGTCAATTGTGTTTGCCTTAAAGATTTAAGAAAAATAGGAGAAATATTATCCTTCCTCCTCAGAATAAATACCCCTGTGCAGAAACCTAGGGTTTTTCCCTTGAGTATGCAGCAATTCTGTCCGTTTTGACTTCTCAAGTAGATACATAGTGTTTCTTTTCTGTATATTTTAGATCAGCTGTTCTCAACCTGTGGTTCACAAGTCCTTTGTTGGTCAAAAAGATCCTTCTACAGGAGTCACTAAAGACCATCTGAAAACATAGATATCTACAGCATGATTCACAACAGAAGCTAAATTATAGGTACAATGTAGCAATGGGAGTAATTTTATGGTTGGGGGTCACCAAAACATGAGGAGCTGTGTAAAAGGATCATAGCATTAGGAAGGTTGAGAACCACTGCATTCGATGCTGCCCAGGAAAGTTATGTTTCCTATGATTCTTTGGGGTTTGTCTGACCCCCTCCTCCCTCTCATGTTTCTGCTTGCCTGCTGCCATGTAGCTGGCTCTGAAGATATCTTAACACAAATAGCTTGGCTTTTTCTTTTAACTGACTCCATTTTTCCCTTCCTCACATCACACTTAAGCCTGCCCTAAAAGTTTTCTTTTAATGAGCAGTAAGAGTGTCTTGAAATTTACCTCTGAGTCAGTGCTCAAATTCTTAAATTAGCAACTGTAAAAACTTGAAAAAAAGTATATCCCAAATTCTACGGCTATGTGCGGCATCCAGGATGAATTTTCAAATATTCTCTGCCATAGTTTTATTAAACTAGTTTGAAATGTATTACAGACAATACCCTCAGTGCTACATAACAAAATATTAGTTTGTACTTCAATGAAAAAAGCAGATGTTTTGTGTTTTATAATGGAAAGAAAACCAGATTTCCTTTAAATCCTCCTGAAATGATAGGTTCTAGTAACTACACAATTAAAGGAAATCTGGCACCCGTGAACACTTTGTTGTGTCCTGAATTTGTGATAAGAAGTAGAATTCCTATTGAATCTATTCATTTCTAGCTCAGTGAATGTAACTGTTTATTAAAATGGTAGGATCATATGTTTTATACTGTTCAATACATGGTTTTAAATGTTATTACAAGATAAAGAGGGTTTATATTTCCAGATAAGGCATAAGATAGCAATTAATTTTATATAATTCATTTTTTAACTCAGCTATATTTTAAAACCAACTACATTGAAAAGTTGAATCTGTAAGGATTTGTATTTCACCAAACATTATACTTTATGTCCTACTCTGATAAAAGTACAGCCTCGGATCTCTTCTTGTTCTTTCTTTATGATAAAATGAAAGTGAAACATAACTCTTTATAAACTGTTTGCCATGAGCTTTCAAAATGGAAGAGACTAATACAGGAACTCTGGAGATACTGAAAGGAAGTAACTTGGTAAAATAAAATGAAACGCAATAAACTTAGAATTATTAACCCCTCTTTGCAGTCTACTCCTCATGCGTGCGAGGCTACAGTTTTCCTGAGGAAGTTGCTTTGCATTCCATTACATTCTTTTTGTCCCACACCACCACCACCACCTCTTATTGAATGGATATAGTAAATTGTAACCATCATTTAATTTTAATTATTTTTCAAAATGTCATTGATAGCACTAATGTATATGTACATGTACATATGATGGAAGATGTGTAGGCATAGCTGGGTGATAGTTTGCATACAAACTGTGTGTGGGTGTCAGTAAACAACTCTGTGAGGTTGATTCTCCTCTACATTTTTACCAGAGTTCCGAAAATTAAACTCTGGTCTTAGGCTTCTCTAGCAAACCTTACTCTGTGGAACATCTTCCTTCTCCATGCAATTATTTTCTGCTGAACTGTCATGAAAGATAATATCAACCATTGTCTGAGAAAGCATTTGATAAATTTATATTAAATTAGCATGAATCAGAAGTAATTATCATCCTCATTTTAGCACGCTGTACCTATCCTTCTGTGTTTACTCCCCAAAAGAAGCCTTCCTCCACAATCAACTTTTATCACTTAAAAGGCTCATACCAAAAGCAAGAAAGCTATGAATTAAATTGTAAAGAATACAGAACCTTCACAGCTTCCTCATGCTTGCGTTATCTTGGGTGAGCTTGGAATGTTAATATTAATATAGATTTCAGTTGATAAAGATATAAACACATTGGTAATCATTCAGTGCATCAGTCGGGATAATGAAAATTGGACTGAGATGGGTTATTACTCACTTTGTTATACGAGGGTCAGGAAGTTCACGTTTTATAACCGAATTGATACATTTGACCAATATAAATTTCCCTTAGTAAATGTCTCCCATAATTCTCAAAGACCAATTGGTTTGAACTCTACTGCAAAGGTAAGATGAACTGGAGCGCGTTGAAATGGTGTCAATTTAACCTGGTCCTATCAGTAGACATCCATCACATGGCAGATTCTGAAACTCAACAAAATATGGGAAAATATATCTCAGAATTAAGTGACTTAAGCCATACAAGAAAGTCTAGCCAATATGTTTCTCACATAATTTACTGAACGCTAAACAAAGCAGGGATAATCATCTGATGGTATTAAAGTTCACAATCTAAAATTAGAATTAAACATTCACTGTCATGTTGTAAATCATGCAAAGGTGTGAAGCACACATTTTAAGTGGTAAAAATTGCATACACTTATAGATCACAATATGTCATAGAATACGTCAATCAAGGTAATTAGTGAAGCTTGACCTAATCTGTTTATGTTTATATCGAAGCATTAAAACAGACATTTTCAAGAAATAAAATATGCATTATTCACTGTGGCCATGAAACATGGTAGTATGTCAGCATTCTGATTTTGACTTTGTTTTGTAAAGTCTGTTAATGTTGTATCCTATGTCCGTGTGAGTGTGCTCAAGACTGTATTTCTTACTTATTGTAAGGGTCAACTGTATCCTACATAATTTTTGAAGAACTAGGGTTTTTTTTTGTGGGGGAGGGTTCATTGTTGTGCAGACATATCTGGCTTCATACTGACTCTATCACCCAGCTATGCCTACACTTCTGATGCTTTCAATTCTTTATCCGGAAGACTATATTAACAAAAAAAATAATTATTTTATCATGGGTATTTTCCTGGTTCCTGATCTTGTGCCCATGCTAAATAGACTTTTTTTTTTATATTTCACAGGAACCCCAAGATTTATGAAAAGTCTGTAAAGGCAACTGTAGCATGGCTATGTTGGTCTTTCTCGTTTCTAAATACTTAGAATTGTCTAGAAAACAACCCAGTTGTCATTATATTCATTACTTATTGAGTTAATGTAACGACAATGTTTAGATTTCATAGTAAGAAAATTTAAAATAAGACCTATTTGCTTTGTTTTGTTAATTAGGTAGAGATACACCAAAAATGATCACAGTAGTCATTAACCCTTTATTCCATACACAACATAATTCAATTGTTCTTTCAGACATACAAATTGTCACGGAAAACTCTAACCAACAAAATGGGCTGGCAGCTGAGAAAGTTGCCTAATGGGAAATTGACACAGAACATTGAGACTCAAGAAGCAGCATGAGCTTCGGAATATTTGCTCTTATCTTAGAAGTGAAACCTGCAATAGTTCTAAGAGATTAGAAATAAAGATTGCCTCTAAGGCTAACAGGCTACGAATGCTATACGATGTCTCAGTTTGCAACAGCCTCTAACCCTGTCCCCTTTACACAGAAAGATAACAGTGGTTTGCCCTATGGTGTGCACTGCCATCCAGAAAATTTCTCTTTCAGTATGATTGAACACACTTCCCGAGTATACAGGAAAACACAGCGGGCTTGGCTTAATCTTATTGAATGATTATCCATGAATGGTCAGCCTCTTTTTCATGTGTGCTCAGATAGAAATACACGTGTAAGTTTTGTAATGAACAGAGTTATGCTGTTGAACTCAATCAGTTTCTGAGCACTGACAAATAAGAAAATCATGTGCTGTGCTCATCCCATAGCTGGGCCTGCCTAATTCTGGCTGTGCATCCTTATATAGAGAGAAGGAGAATGTTAAAAAAAAAACAGAAATAAAAAGGAGATATTAGTGGTGAGCACCCCTGTGTGTGTGTGTGTGTGTGCACATGTGTGTGTGTGCGTGTGCGTGCTCATGTGCTTGTGCCTATGTGTTGTGTCTGAAAAGTGTTAATTATGCAGTTTTATTTTATCAGTTAAGAGAGTTATTTTTTAATTTTTATTCTCTCATATATTGCATCCTGACTGCAGTTTCCCCTCCCTCCACACATTACAGTATGGCACCACCACCTCTGTGTTGCACAGATCAAATTTTCTTCTTAATTTCTTAAAAAAATAAGGAAAAAAACCCAGACATTTGAGGGGTATCTACCTAATATGCCCTAACAAGATCCAATAAGACTGGGCAAGAACCATCATATCACAGTGAGACACAGCAATCCAGTAGGAAGAAAAGGAGAAGTATGGTCTGAAGATCAGGCAAAAGAGTCAGGGACAGGTTGGGGATTTAGCTCAGTGGTAGAGTGCTTGCCTAGCAAGAGCAAGGCCCTGGGTTCGGTCCCCAGCTCTGAAAAAAAAAAAAGAGTAAGAGACACTCTTAGTCTTGTTGAGAGTTCCACAGAATATCAAGCTATATAATCATAAAGTATATTCAGAGGACATAGGACAGACCCTTACAGGACCCTTGTAGGTACCCGCAGTTTCTATGAGCCCCTATAAGCCCCGCTTCAATGATTTTTGTGGACCATGCTCTTAAGATTTCCTCGCTCTTCTGGCTCCGCTCTTCTGTGGGATTTGCCTAGCACTGCCTTGTTTTTGGCTGTGGGTTTCTGCATCTTTTCTCATCCATTGCTAGAAGAAACACCTTTACCAATTGATGAGTAGAGCAGAGTATTATTGGAAATCACTTCCTTGACTTTTCCCCTTGACTTTTCCTTTCTGTCCTGGGTTACTGGGCTGTCATGCCTCTTGTTCTTGGTCATCCATGCCCTGGTAGGCATGGGCTCCCTCTCTTGGTGTGAATCACATGTCGGACCACTCAGGGACTGTCCATTCGTACTATTTCTGTGCCATCAATGCTCCCGCACATCCTACAGGCAGGACAGATTGTAGGTTTTTGTGACTGACTGGGCTGATGACCCAATCCCACTTCTAGGAAACTTGTCTGGTTATAGCTAGTTTGGAATTCATACTTCCTGTTACTAGAAGACTTTTCTAAAGTGAATCTCATAGAGTCAGGCAATTTCCACTGCGCTAGGTTCCGACATTGTCCCCTCAAATGCCTCCCAATTCTAGGCATTTCATGAAGTAATCTCTACATCTGCCCCCCAGCTCCTCCCCAACCCTCCTGCTCCCCTCCCTGACTGCTCCTAGTCCACCCACACAACCTATTTTATTTCCCATTTCCAAGATTTCAATAATGTAGTATGTTTGCTAAGCATTTGAAATCTCACTGCTAAGCAGTGGTGTGGATGCGTTAAATATCCCCTCTCAGGCCATCTCTGTTTCAGTTTGAGTTCCTAGCTGAGCGAATTGTTATCCATGAAAATAGTTCTCAGAAAATAGTTACATGAGAACACAGAGATAGCATTAGGAATATTGCATAACAGATATCAAAATGGCTCAATGGATGAAGACACTTGCTTCCAAGCCTGAAGATACATGTTTGAAATTCAGTACCCGAATTGCGAGTGGAGAGAAAGGATTCTAGGAAATTGTACTCTCACTTCCTCATATACTCCATCATGTGCACGTACTCATGCAAATACACCACACACACATGCACATGCACAGACACACACATACCACAGTAAATAAAGTAAAAAAAAACACTCTAAAGTTCTGCTTAAAGAAAAATACAAAAAGGGGGATGGATATGAAGCTAAGATTTTCTAAAATATCAGGAAAAATGTAAACATTTCAGATTGGCAAAATGATCAAAGAGAAGCCTGCTAAAGCCCGAGGAGCTTCTTGTAAATAATTTTCCAGTAGAACTAGCTGAGGTAAGCCTGCCTTCCAGGTGTGATAAAAACTACAGGAAAATAATAGTACATTAAGCCTATGTGTATACACATACCAAGATAATATATAATATAATACATAATACATATTATAAGTACACACACACACACACACACACACACACACACACACACACACACACACATATATATATATATATATATATATATATATGCCTGATTCTGAAACTTAACATAACAAATATAGTAAAAATTGAATGCTTGGAATATATGATTGATCATTTACAGCTGGACACACATTAAATAACTGTGGCAAGACACATTTCCTCAATGGACTGTGAGGACACATGATTGAATTTCCAGTAAAGCAACTTTTAATTTATGATTAAGGCATACCTCAGTCAAGTGACATATTTTATGTATATGTATTTCTTTATATAATATTTCTGTATTACTTTACCCCAAAACATCAATATGCTAATATTACTGTAATTGATGGGAAATGTCATTTTTATTGCAAATTTATGAACAGCCATTTGATTTTTTTTTTTCCTTTTAAACTTTTTCTAATATTGAGAACAAGTTTTTTTTTTTTTTTTTTTTTTTTTTTTTTTTTTTTTTTTTTTTATTAACTTGAGTATTTCTTATATACATTTCGAGTGTTATTCCCTTTCCCGGTTTCCGGGCAAACATCCCCCTTCCCCCTCCCCTTCCTTATGGGTGTTCCCCTCCCAACCCTCCCACCATTGCCGCCCTCCCCCCATAGACTAGTTCACTGGGGGTTCAGTCTTAGCAGGACCCAGGGCTTCCCCTTCCACTGGTGCTCTTACTAGGATATTCATTGCTACCTATGGGGTCAGAGTCCAGGGTCAGTCCATGTATAGTCTTTAGGTAGTGGCTTAGTCCCTGGAAGCTCTGGTTGCTTGGCATTGTTGTACTTTTGGGGTCTCGAGCCCCTTCAAGCTCTTCCAGTTCTTTCTCTGATTCCTTCAATAGGGGACCTATTCTCAGTTCAGTGGTTTGCTGCTGGCATTCGCCTCTGTATTTGCTGTATTCTGGCTGTGTCTCTCAGGAGCGATCTACATCCGGCTCCTGTCGGTCTGCACTTCTTTGCTTCATCCATCTAGTCCAATTGGGTGGCTGTATATGTATGGGCCAAATGTGGGACAGGCTCTGAATGGGTGTTCCTTCAGTCTCTGTTTTAATCTTTGCCTCTCCCTTCCCTGCCAAGGGTATTCTTTTTCCTCATTTAAAGAAGGAGTGAAGCATTCACATTTTGATCATCCGTCTTGAGTTTCGTTTGTTCTAGGGATCTAGGGTAATTCAAGCATTTGGGCTAATAGCCACTTATCAATGAGTGCATACCATGTATGTCTTTCTGTGATTGGGTTAGTTCACTCAGGATGATATTTTCCAGTTCCAACCATTTGCCTACGAATTTCATAAACTCGTTGTTTTTGATAGCTGAATAGTATTCCATTGTGTAGATGTACCACATTTTCTGTATCCATTCCTCTGTTGAAGGGCATCTGGGTTCTTTCCATTTCCTGGCTATTATAAATAAGGCTGCGATGAACATAGTGGAGCACGTGTCTCTTTTATATGTTGAGGCATCTTTTGGGTATATGCCCAAGAGAGGTATAGCTGGATCCTCAGGCAGTTCAATGTCCAATTTTCTGAGGAACCTCCAGACTGATTTCCAGAATGGTTTTACCAGTCTGCAATCCCACCAACAATGGAGGAGTGTTCCTCTTTCTCCACAACCTCGCCAGCATCTGCTGTCACCTGAGTTTTTGATCTTAGCCAATCGCACTGGTGTGAGGTGAAATCTCAGGGTTGTTTTGATTTGCATTTCCCTTATGACTAAAGATGTTGAACATTTCTTTAGGTGTTTCTCAGCCATTCGGCATTCCTCAGCTGTGAATTCTTTGTTTAGCTCTGAACCCCATTTTTTAATAGGGTTATTTGTTTCCCTGCGGTCTAACTTCTTGAGTTCTTTGTATATTTTGGATATAAGGCCTCTATCTGTTGTAGGGTTGGTAAAGATCTTTTCCCAATCTGTTGGTTGCCGTTTTGTCCTAACCACAGTGTCCTTTGCCTTACAGAAGCTTTGCAGTTTTATGAGATCCCATTTGTCAATTCTTGATCTTAGAGCATAAGCCATTGGTGTTTTGTTCAGGAAATTTTTTCCAGTGCCCATGTGTTCCAGATGCTTCCCTAGTTTTTCTTCTATTAGTTTGAGTGTGTCTGGTTTGATGTGGAGGTCCTTGATCCACTTCGACTTAAGCTTTGTACAGGGTGATAAGCATGGATCGATCTGCATTCTTCTACATGTTGCCCTCCAGTTGAACCAGCACCATTTGCTGAAAATGCTATCTTTTTTCCATTGGATGGTTTTGGCTCCTTTGTCAAAAATCAAGTGACCATAGGTGTGTGGGTTCATTTCTGGGTCTTCAATTCTATTCCATTGGTCTATCTGTCTGTCTCTGTACCAATACCATGCAGTTTTTATCACTATTGCTCTGTAATACTGCTTGAGTTCAGGGATAGTGATTCCCCCTGAAGTCCTTTTATTGTTGAGGATAGCTTTAGCTATCCTGGGTTTTTTGTTATTCCAGATGAATTTGCAAATTGTTCTGTCTAACTCTTTGAAGAATTGGATTGGTATTTTGATGGGGATTGCATTGAATCTGTAGATTGCTTTTGGTAAAATGGCCATTTTTACTATATTAATCCTGCCAATCCATGAGCATGGGAGATCTTTCCATCTTCTGAGGTCTTCTTCAATTTCTTTCTTCAGTGACTTGAAGTTCTTATTGTACAGATCTTTTACTTGCTTGGTTAAAGTCACACCGAGGTACTTTATATTATTTGGGTCTATTATGAAGGGTGTCGTTTCCCTAATTTCTTTCTCGGCTTGTTTCTCTTTTGTATAGAGGAAGGCAACTGATTTATTTGAGTTAATTTTATACCCAGCCACTTTGCTGAAGTTGTTTATCAGCTTTAGTAGTTCTCTGGTGGAACTTTTGGGATCACTTAAATATACTATCATATCATCTGCAAATAGTGATATTTTGACCTCTTCTTTTCCGATCTGTATCCCTTTGATCTCCTTTTGTTGTCTGATTGCTCTGGCTAGAACTTCAAGAACTATATTGAATAAGTAGGGAGAGAGTGGGCAGCCTTGTCTAGTCCCTGATTTTAGTGGGATTGCTTCAAGTTTCTCTCCATTTAGTTTAATGTTAGCAACTGGTTTGCTGTATATGGCTTTTACTATGTTTAGGTATGGGCCTTGAATTCCTATTCTTTCCAGGACTTTTATCATGAAGGGGTGTTGAATTTTGTCAAATGCTTTCTCAGCATCTAATGAAATGATCATGTGGTTCTGTTCTTTCAGTTTGTTTATATGATGGATCACGTTGATGGTTTTCCGTATATTAAACCATCCCTGCATGCCTGGGATGAAGCCTACTTGATCATGGTGGATGATTGTTTTGATGTGCTCTTGAATTCGGTTTGCCAGAATTTTATTGAGTATTTTTGCGTCGATATTCATAAGGGAAATTGGTCTGAAGTTCTCTTTCTTTGTTGTGTCTTTGTGTGGTTTAGGTATAAGAGTAATTGTAGATTCGTAGAAGGAATTCGGTAGGGCTCCATCTATTTCAATTTTGTGGAATAGTTTGGATAATATTGGTATGAGGTCTTCTATGAAGGTTTGATAGAATTCTGTACTAAACCCATCTGGACCTGGGCTCTTTTTGGTTGGGAGACCTTTAATGACTGCTTCTATTTCCTTAGGAGTTATGGGGTTGTTTAACTGGTTTATCTGTTCCTGATTTAACTTTGATACCTGGTATCTGTCTAGGAAATAGTCCATTTCCTGAAGATTTTCAAATTTTGTTGAATATAGGTTTTTATAGTAATATCTGATGATTTTTTGAATTTCCTCTGAATCTGTAGTTATGTCTCCCTTTTCATTTCTGATTTTGTTAATTTGGACGCACTCTCTGTGTCCTCTCGTTAGTCTGGCTAAGGGTTTATCTATCTTGTTGATTTTCTCAAAGAACCAACTTTTGGTCCTGTTGATTCTTTCTATGGTCCTTTTTGTTTCTACTTGGTTGATTTCAGCTCTGAGTTTGATTATTTCCTGCCTTCTACTCCTCCTGGGTGTATTTGCTTCTTTTTGTTCTAGAGCTTTTAGGTGTGCTGTCAAGCTGCTGACATATGCTCTTTCCTGTTTCTTTCTGCAGGCACTCAGCGCTATGAGTTTTCCTCTTAGCACAGCTTTCATTGTGTCCCATAAGTTTGAGTATGTTGTATCTTCATTTTCATTAAATTCTAAGAAGTTTTTAATTTCTTTCTTTATTTCTTCCTTGACCAGGTTATCATTGAGTAGAGCATTGTTCAATTTCCACGTATATGTGGGCATTCTTCCCTTATTGTTATTGAAGACCAGTTTTAGGCCGTGGTGGTCCGATAGCACGCATGGGATTATTTCTATCTTTCTGTACCTGTTGAGGCCCGTTTTTTGACCAATTATATGGTCAATTTTGGAGAAAGTACCATGAGGAGCTGAGAAGAAGGTATATCCTTTTGCTTTAGGATAGAATGTTCTATAAATATCCGTTAAGTCCATTTGGTTCATGACTTCTCTTAGTCTGTCGACATCACTGTTTAATTTCTGTTTCCATGATCTGTCCATTGATGAGAGTGGGGTGTTGAAATCTCCCACTATTATTGTGTGAGGTGCAATGTGTGTTTTGAGCTTTAGTAAGGTTTCTTTTACGTATGTAGGTGCCCTTGTATTTGGGGCATAGATATTTAGGATTGAGAGTTCATCTTGGTGGATTTTTCCTTTGATGAATATGAAGTGTCCTTCCTTATCTTTTTTGATGACTTTTAGTTGGAAATTGATTTTATTTGATATTAGAATGGCTACTCCAGCTTGCTTCTTCTGACCATTTGCTTGGAAAGTTGTTTTCCAGCCTTTCACTCTGAGGTAGTGTCTGTCTTTGTCTCTGAGGTGTGTTTCCTGTAGGCAGCAGAATGCAGGGTCCTCGTTGCGTATCCAGTTTGTTAATCTATGTCTTTTTATTGGGGAGTTGAGGCCATTGATATTGAGAGATATTAAGGAATAGTGATTATTGTTTCCCTTTATATTCATATTTGGATGTGAGGTTATGTTTGTGTGCTTTCATTCTCTTTGTTTTGTTGCCAAGACGATTAGTTTCTTGCTTCTTCTAGGGTATAGCTTGCCTCCTTATGTTGGGCTTTACCATTTATTATCCTTTGTAGTGCTGGATTTGTAGAAAGATATTGTGTAAATTTGGTTTTGTCATGGAATATTTGGTTTCTCCATCAATGTTAATTGAGAGTTTTGCTGGATACAGTAACCTGGGCTGGCATTTGTGTTCTCTTAGGGTCTGTATGACATCAGTCCAGGATCTTCTGGCCTTCATAGTTTCTGGCGAGAAGTCTGGTGTGATTCTGATAGGTCTCCCTTTATATGTTACTTGACCTTTTTCCCTTACTGCTTTTAATATTCTTTCTTTATTTTGTGCGTTTGGTGTTTTGACAATTATGTGACGGGAGGTGTTTCTTTTCTGGTCCAATCTATTTGGAGTTCTGTAGGCTTCTTGTATGCCTATGGGTATCTCTTTTTTTAGGTTAGGGAAGTTTTCTTCTATGATTTTGTTGAAGATATTTACTGGTCCTTTGAGCTGGGAGTCTTCACTCTCTTCTATACCTATTATCCTTAGGTTTGATCTTCTCATTGAGTCCTGGATTTCCTGTATGTTTTGGACCAGTAGCTTTTTCCGCTTTACATTATCTTTGACAGTTGAGTCAATGATTTCTATGGAATCTTCCGCTCCTGAGATTCTCTCTTCCATCTCTTGTATTCTGTTGGTGAAGCTTGTATCTACAGCTCCTTGTCTCTTCTTTTGGTTTTCTATATCCAGGGTTGTTTCCATGTGTTCTTTCTTGATTGCTTCTATTTCCATTTTTAATTCCTTCATCTGTTTGATTGTGTTTTCCTGGAATTCTTTCAGGGATTTTTGCCATTCCTCTCTGTAGGCCTCTACTTGTTTATTAATGATTTCCTGTGTTTCCCTAAGTGTGTTCATGTCTTTCTTGAAGTCCTCCAGCATCATGATCAAATATGATTTTGAAACTAGATCTTGCTTTTCTGGTGTGTTTGGATATTCCATGTTTGTTTTGGCGGGAGAATTGGGCTCCGATGATGGCATGCAGTCTTGGTTTCTGTTGCTTGGGTTCCTGCGCTTGCCTCTCGCCATCAGATTATCTCTAGTGTTACTTTGTTCTGCTATTTCTGACAGTGGCTAGACTGACCTATAAGCCTGTGTGTCAGGAGTGCTGTAGACCTGTTTTCCTCTCTTTCAGTCAGTTATGGGGACAGTGTGTTCTGCTTTCCGGCGTGTAGTTTTTCCTCTCTACAGGTCTTCAGCTGTTCTTGTGGGCCTGTGTCTTGAGTTCACCAGGCAGCTTTCTTGCAGCAGAAAATTTGGTCTTACCTGTGGTCCCGAGGCTCAGGTTCGCTCGTGGGGTGCTGCCCAGGGGCTCTCTGCAGCGGCAGCAACCAGGAAGACCTGTGCCGCCCCTTCCGGGAGCTTCAGTGCACCAGGGTTCCAGATGGTCTTTGGCTTTTTCCTCTGGTGTCCGAGATGTGTGTGCAGGGAGCAGTCTCTTCTGGTTTCCCAGGCTTGTCTGCCTCTCTGAAGGTTTAGCTCTCCCTCCCACGGGATTTGGGTGCAGAGAACTGTTTATCCGGTCTGTTTCTTTCAGGTTCCGGCGGTGTCTCAGGCGCAGAAGTCCTGCCGCTCCTGGGCCCTCCCCCACGGGAGCCCAGAGGCCTTATACAGTTTCCTCTTGGGCCAGGGATGTGGGCAGGGGTGAGCAGTGTTGGTGGTCTCTTCCGCTCTGCAGCCTCAGGAGTGCCCACCTGACCAGGCGGTTGGGTCTCTCTCTCACCGGGTCTGGGAGCAGAGAGCTGCTGCGGGCCGGGATCCGCGGGTGTGGCTTGATTTTTTTTAAAACAAAGAACCTAACTGCATTTTACAAATTGGTTACTTTGTTACATGCATATTTTAATCACATTATGTAAAATTTTACATTTAACTATATTTAATACATTTTATAGATGATTAAAGACATATAAATCAAGTTTCTCCAAGTTATACATTAATTCTAGAGACATTTTCTACCTTAAAGGTATATGACATATGCTGTTAGCTTTGTATAAAAAATAAGGAATGAATTTTATAACATTATTCACTTCTTATTGTTAACTTTGAAAATAATTTTATTATTTGAAAACACTCTGATATTACTTTTTCTAGTTATCTTTTTTTGTTACTTATCCCTATGTAATAGAATGAAAAGCAAGAAATTTAAATAAAGTATTCATAGTTCTTTATGAAAATTAAATCAATAAAACTAGTGAACAGTTTAATTACATACAAGTAATTCCAATAATAGCATTTTTCCTTTAATAAAAGTATTAGAAAAGCTAGTAATAAACTATAAATTACATAACACTTACTGCCTGTTGTGGTTAATGGAATCTGAAAAAGTCTAATATCAGATTTCAACACAGATTGCTCTATACATTACATAGGAATTTTGGAGGAATTGACAACTCGGATGTTAGACATCCATACACCATTTGACTTTTAAGCATCTCTCAGTGAGGAACTAAGTAGGGTTATGAAGGAAAAGTTTAGACACTTGCCAAAAATGAAAGGGAATGCAGTGATGATTACAGTTTAAATACTATGATGACGTTTACATCAGACAGTGTCTTAGAACATAAAACTGTGTTCTCATATATTGTTTTAATGAAGCAAATCATTATTTTGCAAAAACTAATGTTCATTTCCTAAAGGTTTAAAATGTTCTAAAACCCTCTCTCTCTCTCTCTCTCTCTCTCTCTCTCTCTCTCTCACACACACACACACACACACACACTCACAAGCACATACACACATGCACCCCACATTCACACGCAACTTAAAAATGATAAAAATAATAAATTACTTAATATTTGGGTATTCATTGTTTTCTGAAATCACAAACAGCTTAGGACAAAGACTACATACATGTCAGTTTCTGAAACTTAATGTAACAAATGTAGTAGAAATTGGATTCTTAGAATATACGATTGATCACTTACAGCTGGACACACATTATATTACCTAAGCTTACCATTCTAATTGCCTTTCTTCTTTACTCTATACACACACACACACACACACACACACACACACACATATATATATATATATATATATATAGAGAGAGAGAGAGAGAGAGAGAGAGAGAGAGAGAGAGTTTCTAAGATTTATACGTGTACAAACATTTTACTTATTTTATGGTCACTGAAATGTGATTCAAAATAACTAGTGATGATAGGGAGCATTGACACCTCAGAAATGTCTATTCTTATTCAGGTTTAAGTAAATCTGAAACCCTACCACAGAGCCTCCAATTCTGCACCCTTATAGATGAGAATGCAAGGATCTGCCACTGTGGCTTGTGTTCAAACACTAAACTGTCACGGTTTTAACACCCCTGCCATCAGTGTCTCGCCTGGTAATTTTATGCTACACTTGCTTGGATGATTAGTTCCATTTTGCTCTGTATCATCGAAGGTGGACGCTGTTGAAAATGGATGAATGTCATAATGAATGAATGGACGAATGTCATAATGAGTGAATGGATGAATGTTGTACTAGTCTTTTCAATGGAAGCAGCAAAATGAACACATTCTTCACCCTGACAAAATGGGCAGCCTAGTGAATTCTCAATTATTATTACACAGTTTCAAATGAGATGAGAAAAGAGTACAAAATAGAATATGTTGAGAAGAAAATTATGCAAGAAAGGAGACTCTAACTGACACACCAAGTGCCAGTCCAATTTTACTAAATTCTGTGAGGCTTTATCATTGTATCAAAAGGCCAGGTCATTATTCCCTTTTAATATCTCAAAATGTGAATGTCTGGCAAGTTCATGCGTGTGCGCACACACACACACACACACACACACACACACACACACTTGGGTTTCAGAAAAGTTTCATGATCTGCTAGTTCTTAATAAAAGCACAAATACTATAAATATTTCAAAAAATATTATTCCCTTTTCCAGATTAAAATTCATAAAAGGGTGGATTAAAAATCTGCAGCTGTGTATTCTGAGGAAACTGCTGCCATGTTCAATCAGCTCTGAAATGTTTGGTTATTTTGGTTCAGTCTCAATAGTAGTTGGGGTTATAGATTCCAGTATATAGCTCCCATTTTCAATTTTTATGAAAATAGTTTCCAATATTTGCTCTGAGGAAGTGAGAAACTAAAACTCTGGTTTTCTTTTTCCACCTTGAAAAATACTACTGATTAGATAAGACATTTTGCTTACTAAACAATAGGAAAAATGTGTTACCAACTGTTATGGCTAGCTATGACTGGAATGTGTTCTAAAAGAGAAGTCTTGAAAGAATTCAGTATGGATGTTGGTGACACTAGGCCATGACACATGACAAAGTCAGCAGGCATTTGACCTAAGATTAATCTGTAACAACTCAAACACGTGGTCTCAATATCTCAGTGTTTCAAGTTCTATGGGAGCCATGTATTCTTGTTGCTTAAACTGATTCCCCATCATGAAGTGTTAAAAAACGAACTATACTCAATTCATATTCAATAACATAAAAACAGTTTAATCATTTTGGCTCTAATAGTTATTTACGCCAACCAGTAGGGTTTGGATATAACCACCTCTCATTAAAACCGACCTTTGAGTTCTCAATGGATTTAAAGTGGTATTTGTTAATGCTTTCTGGCTTTCATGTTCACATGTGAAGGGTTATTTCTCTTTTGACAGCAGTGTCTGATGAGTAGCCTGTCTACAGTGAATATAAGATAATAAAAGTAGTGAGATTTCACTTCAAAAGTAAGGTCTAATAACCCATACAACCTCCATGCTCCTGTCCCATAATTCTCCCTTTTGGTGGCCGGCAGGTATGTTCCAATGACACCTGAAAGCATCTATGTCACAGTTACGGATATTGGTTAAGCAGGGATCAAGGAGACTTAAGCCCACCCAGGTTGTATAGAGCTTGTCACATGAACAAACTTGTAACAGAAAATGTCTTAGAGAATGTTTGGGTATTAAAATTTCAGCATAAGCCCATCTAATTCCTGGCTTGGTATATAAGGTGTCAGTCATCTTTGAGGGAGTTGAAATGAAGGGATTACAGTTTAAATCCTTCTCCTTAAGCACATTCAGACTAGGGAGTTCAATTTTAGCTCGTTTTATGCTTTGAAATTCTAAATACGCTCATATATGCAAAACTAAAGGTGGGAACTTTTACTATGATTATTTTAAAATTAAGATACCTGATATCCTCCAGAAAACAGGATAGGCTGGACACATACCTTCTCTTCTCTATGTTCCCCAAGACCCAGTCCCTCAGTCTTATCCCTAAACTTACAATAGCATCCCGTTGCTGCCCACATCTCCTGTGACTCCCTTCCCAATCCTGTTGCTGTATGCCAGCCTCCTGCAGTCATCCTTTGCTCAACCACAAGTCAGGTCTGCCAAAAAACCAGATCAACTGTCACAGACCTTCTCTCTCCTTTGTCCCCAGAACCAACCATTTGATCTCATCGCCAGTATTACAGCAGGATACTCCTAGCAGTTTTCCTTGTTCCCTGCTCCCATCTCCTGTGGAGTCCACAATTCTTCCCTCTTTTAATTCTCCTGAATTTGTTGCTTTCTCTCAGATTCCAAATCGATTAAAAACAACCAAACAACCAACAAACACTACCACATGGAGAAATGGAGCTGTTGCACACATGGAGCCTTTACCCCTATACTATACCCCTATACCTCTTTGGTACTGGAACATACTCTACAGTATACCAAAAGAGAAACTTGGATAGGAATTCAGCCATAAAACCTTTGACCTACAATCTGTCCCGCCTGCACAATATGTTGACACAACGGTGGCACAGAACTTGTAGAAGAAACCAATCTATGTCTGATTTGACTGAAGGCCCATTCCACAAGAAGGAACTCATACTCCACACTTCTTGGGTAACCAAAAGTCATAGAATAAATAGTTCAGAGACCTTGGTAAAACAAGCTAGGACTGTTCTAAAACAAACAAACAAACAAACAAAAACAAAATAACAACCCCCCACAAAAATCAATAAAATTATTCCTAATGATATTCTGTTATACTCATAGATTAGTGCCTCATCCAGCCATCATTTATGCTGGCAGGAGATAAGAACAGATTCACAGACCTTCAGCCAACAAACAGTATGTGGATAGAGAAAGTCTAAATATAATATATCAATCAAACTGCTCTGTTCAGAGCCCAGGTCCTCCTGTGGAATAGGAGATAGAAAGATTGCAAAAATCAGAGGAAAAGGAGAATATGAGGAAGACAAGGCCCTCTAAGTCAACTATGGAAGCTAGGAGTGAGTCACAGAGACGGAAGCAGCAAGCACAGGGAATACACACACAGTTCCATGTGTCCTCTGCATAGCTTAGTATTTTGATGAGACTTCTTACCGTGAGGATGAATGGTATTCTGACCCTTGTGCCTGTTCTTGGGTTGCTTTCCCTCCTGTTGGCTGCCTGGTCTAATGTCTATATGATAGTTTTTGCTCCATCTCATTATAGTTTGTTTTTCTGTATTTGATTGGTAACTCTTAGAAGCATGTTCTCTTTTTTTAATTATTTTATTTATTTACAATCCAGCCTTTGTTCCCCCTCCCAATTCCCTCTCACCTTTCCTCATCCCATTCTTCCTCCCACTTGCCATCCAGAGGGTGTTGCCCCTGCACCAGGCATCCCCATTCCCAAGGTATCTCTCAAGGATATGACACATCTCCCACTGAGGCCAGTGATAGCTTAGTTGATAGCTAAGCCTCTGGGATCTCCCATGGTCCAAGTTAGTTGACAGATGGGGTCTTCATAGGGGTTGCCCTCCCCTTCAGCTGCTTCAATCCTTCCCCTAATTCAACCTTAGGGGTCTCTGCTTTCAGTCCAATTGGTTGGTATAAGTATCAATGTTTGTCTCAGTCAGTCACTGGTAGAGCCTCTCAGAGGACAGCCATGCTAGGCTCCTGTCTGTAGGCACACTATAGCATCAGTAATAATGTCAAGGCCTTGGTGCCCCACCCACAATGAACATGAGATAGATCCAAAAGATGGGCCTGCCACTGGACTGCCTTTTTTCAGTCTCATCTCTACTTTTGTCCCTGTAATTCTTTTAGACTGGAAGAATTTTAGTTAAGAAATGTTGACTATATTATATTATGTAAGACCGTCCCATCACTGGATGCCCAGTCTGTCTAGTGCAGGTAGACTCTGAGTTCACTATCCCCACTGTTGGGCATTTTGGCTAAGGTCACCTCCATTGAATCTTGAGTCTCTCACCAACTGGGTCTCTGATACTTTCTAGAGGATCCCTCACCTCCCACTCCCTGAGGCTGCATATTTCCACACATTCTTCTCTCCTGTCCCATACTCTACCAAACCTAATTATTTTCCCCTTTTCCCCTTGCCCTCCCCTCTCCCATCAGGGTACCTCCCTCCCTCTGCCTCCTTTGATTGTTTTATTCACCCTTCTAAGTGAAACTGAAGCATCCTCACTTGGGCCTAGCTGCTTGTTAAACTTGTTATGGTTTATGCATTATGTATTTTTTGGTTAATATCCACTCATCAGTGAATGCATACCATGCATTTCATGCATCTTCCTTTTGATCTGTGTTGCCTCACACAGGATGATATTTTCACTTCCATCCATTTGCCTACAAAATTCACATGTCTTCATTTTAGTAGATGAGTAAAATTCCATTGTGTAAATGAGCCACAGTTTCTGTATCTGATCTTTAGTTGAGGCACAGTTGGGTTGTTTCCAAGCTTCTGGCTACTACAAATAAGACTGCTTTGAACATAGCAGAGCACATGATCATCTCATTAGATGTACGAAAAAGCCTTTGGAAAAAATGCAATACCCTTTTATGTAATAAGTCTTAGAGAGATCAGAAAATTCTGGCACATAGCTAAACATAATAAAAGCAATATATAGCAAACCAACAGCCAACCTCAAATTAAATGGAGGGAAATAAGAAGCAATCCCACTAAAATCAAGAACAAGACAAGTCTGCCCACTTTTCTTCCTATCTACTCAATATTGTACTTGAAGTTTAACGTAGAGCAATTAGACAACAAAAGAAGATCAAGGGAATACAATTTGCAAAGTAAGAAGTCAGAGTGTCACTATTTGCAGGGGACCTGATAGTATGCATAAGTGACACACAAAATTCCACCAGAGAATGCCTGCAGCTGTTAATCAACTTCAGCAAAGTGGCAGGATATAAAATTAACTCAAACAAATCAGTACCCTTCCTTTATACAAATGATAAGCAGGCTGAAAAGAATTAGGGGAACAACACCCTTCACAATAGCCACTCATAGTATAAAATATCTTGGTGATGCAGGAGTTTTAGGCTGCACTGCTTTGAGCTCCTGGCAAGCCATGCTTCCAACCACCTTCTTGGCTCACTTTGGATCTATGGATGAAAGACTCACATACATTAGCTCATCTTTAAAGTGCCTCACTGACTCAGTGGCTGGGAACTTCTAAGCCTCCCGCAGCTAGTGTGCCCTCCTAACTACACACTTTCAAAATCTACCTGTAACTTCCCTCCCTAGTTACCTTCTGTGATGCCCATTGGTCTTTGTTGCCTGCAATGCAGCCCTTCCATGTGCTGATTTCCCTTCCACCTATATTTTGGATGATCTCTCCTGTAGCTCTGAGTCTTTCCTATCTCTTTTCCCCAAGTGTGGTGGTTTCTCTCTTTCCCTGTGTTTTCACCTGCACCTTCTCTAAGGGTCACATCCAGTCTCCCTTTTCCTGGCTGTTGGCCACTGGCATCTTTATTGATAGATCCAAAACCAATTGGGTACAAAGATTTTCAAAGTCTGTACAAACATATTCTTGACTAAATCATCAGAACCCTGCAGCTTAGTGTAACTCTTACCAAGCAAGTGAAAGATCTGTACAAGAACTTCAAATCCCTGAAGAAAGAAATGAAAGACCTCAGAAGATGGAAAGACTCCCATGCTCATGGAACCATAGAATTAACACAGTAACAATGGCCATCTTACCAAAAGCAATCTATCAATTCAATGCAATCTCTATCAAATTACAACTCAATTCTTCATAGATATAGAAAGCCATTTTCAACTTCATATAGAAAAACAAAGTCCAGGATAGCCAAAATAATTCCCAACAATAAAAGATCTACTGGGGGAATCAACACCCCTGACTTCAAGCTGTACTACAAAGCAATACTGATATAGATCCCACAGTACTGGTACAGAGACAGACAGGTCAATCACTGAAAGGGAATCAAAAGCCAGAGATAAGCCACATACCTATGACATTTGATTTTTGACAATCAAACCAAAAAACATACAGTGACAAAAAGGAAGCATCTTCAATACATGGTGCTGGTCAATAAATGGATAAATAGATGCATATTTGTCACCTTGCAAAAAGCTTAAGTCCAAGTGGGTCAAGGACCTCAACATAAATCCAGATACACTAATAGAATAGAAAGTGAGAAAGAAAAATGGAAAATTAATTAATTAATTAATTAATTAACAAAATTGGGGAAAATAAAAAAGAAAGTGAGAAAGAGCCTCAAACTCATTGGCACAGGGGGAAATTTCCAGAACAGAAGACCAATGACTCTGACTCTTAAGATTAAGACTTTAAAAATGGGACTTCATGAATTAGAAAAGCTTCTGTAAGGCAAAAAAAGACATTGTCACTAGGACAAATCAGCAACCTGCAGATTGGGAAAAAAATCTTCACTAACCTTATTTCTGATAGAGGGCTAAAATCTAAAATATGTAAAGAACTCAAGAAGCTAACATCTAACAAACCGAACAACCCAATCAAAACATGTGGTAGAGCAAAACAGAATTCACAGCGGAAGAATCTGGAATGGCAGAGAAGCACTTAAAGAAATGTGGAAATTCCTTAGGCAGGGAAATGCAAATCAAAAGGATCCTGATATTCCACCTTGTATCAATCAGAATGGCTAAGATCAAAAACTCAAGTGACGGAAGATGTTGGCAAGGATGTACTTTCTCTCTATTGCTGGTGGTGTTGCAAAACTGGTACAACCACTCTGTAAATCAATCTGTCAGTTACTCTGAAAATTGTTCTACCTGAAGACCTAGTTATACCACTCCTGAGCATATACCCAAAAGCATATACCCCACCATATCACAAGAACCTATGATCCACTTTGTTCTTAGATAATGTGACACATAATGAAAGTGGATCTGGAGGATAGGGTGAGTAGGCAGAAACTGAGAAAAGAGGAAGGGGTTGGTCATTACAGTCAGGAACTCAATGAAAAAAAGAAGATTCTCTATTTGACAGCATCAGTTATTATTTTTAATGTGTTAAAGGATATTATCATAGTGATACACCACGCAAACTTCTTCTAATTAGTACAATTATGATCCTTGGTAAAACATTTGAGAATTACATTAATATGATCACCATTTTCTAGAGGCTGATGGTTCAAATAAAGAAACCAAACTGAAATGTGAAAGTTACACAATTAGCTTCTAATGGGGTGAGTGCAAATTGAAGCTTCTGTTTTTTACCTACATTCAGACTTGAGATTAAAAAGAATAACAATAAAACAAATTTATGAAATAAATAATGATTCACATTTTTAACTTAGTTCATTTGTTTTCTACTCATGTGAATTCTGGCTCTTATAATCTCTATTTAGAACTGTTGTAATCATTTTGGTGACACAATGACATATTTAAAAAGAGGCTAGACCATGATGTTTGCAAATGTTTTAAATATACATGAATATATATATATGCCTATTCTACACAATTATTTATTGTATTTCTTTGTCTTCAAATTAAGGATTCTACTATTGTACTGATGTAGGTAGGATTTGGGACAGTGGAAATTAGTCGTTTTATACATAAACATATACAAACACGTACATATATACATACATCGTATACATACATGTATACATACATGCATATGTATACATTTATACTTATACATACACATACACATATACTTGCCTTGTCATTGGTCTTGAGAATTAAAACAATATTAGCATCTTTATAAAAATTATATAAGTACTCTAATAATGATTTATATTTAAAATTACAAGCTACAAAATTAGGTCAATGAAACCAGTCCCATCTTACTTTACTTATAGAAAAACAAACTTCTCACTTGACCACAGCAGAACAAGGAGGTGAACAAATAAAAATGCAGAACGATTTGAATGATCTACAACAATTTTGCCTTCACAAAATGCATATGAAACATGAGGAAAGTCTATAAAATATTCAAATTGAATTAAATTAACATGTACACAAAGTTAAAATATATTAAAAGTGTACCTGAGAGATGATATACAGAGATCAACAGCATCTTGTTTCATCTGCACTTGAGTTTAGAGTTTTTATTGCTGATCTTGTAGAGCATAATTTCCCCATTGCTTTCAAAATTCACAAGTATGGTAAGAGTGAAAGATAACTTAATGGGAGTCCTTAATTTCATCAAATATATTTTATATATAATATATAATTCCAATAGTGATTGAAATAAAATGTTGCATCAGTTCCCATACCCTACAGTTTGGTTGACTTGTGGAGATTTTACTTGTTCTTTTGGTAAGAACCATAAAGGTTATCAGGGCTAAATACCCTGCATATGTAAATTATTCATATACATGATAAATGACAGAGCTAAGACTTAGACTATGACCTTCAAAGTCCATGTAGTGAGTGATGGTCCTTTTCAAATCACTCAGCCTCTTTCTTTACAGTTATTGATAGTGGTTTTACCTTAATGGCATCCAGCTTGGAATTTTAAACTTCACTGGACAAAAAAAAAACTGACCAGAAATGGCCTGTTCCATTGCTGTGAAAATAGACTTCTCACCATGTGTATCATCTGCCCTTTCTCCTTCTTTTTTCATTTCTTTCCTCTTCTTTTCTTTTTATTTCTTTTTCTCTCATTTGTTGACTAGAACAAATCATAATTTGCTTATTTTATTCTTAGAACTATTGCAAAGGAGAGTGGTTCAGAGCAATGGAGAGAAGGAAGAAGGGCCCTTCTGTCCAAGTATTCAAAGTTTAATCCAAATTAGATAATGAATGAAAGCAGGCATTTATCAAATGAATTAGAAAACTATTCATGGCTAATGAAGACAGAGCTAGGCTTTCACGATGCTGAGCACAAAACTCTCTCTCACTGAAGCTGTCCATTCATCAGATTCTTCATAGACACTATGGTTTGCATAGGAGGATTGTCATAGTGTCTATTTATCCAGCAAACACATACTGGATATACTGGGCATGCCAAACTCTAGTAGTAGTAATGATGCCAAAAAGGGGGTGGGGTGCGTGTGCAGAATTCTTACAACATGAAGGAACTTTTATTCCACAAACCATACTGTGTGCATAAGGCAGTGAACAGTGAGTAAAAATAGAATAAGTTCTATGACAAATTGAAATGCTATTGTGATTACTTTATTAATATAAATACTTTAGCGAGATTATTTTGATTCTTCCTTAGTAGTCGTCTACCTTTTGTCCAACCTATGTGATTAGGTTTTATTCATGGCCTTATTAAAACTTCTCAGGATAAACAATCTACTCTTCATATGACTCTTCTTACCAGGGTTGTTCTAGAACTCCTCAAATTTACTCTGCTTTTGAGAGATGTTCCTTTATAGTCCCACTGTCTTTGCAGTTATAAAGTTCTGGATGTATTAGAAAATATATCTCTTATTTGTAACACTCTATGTATTTTAGCAGTCATAGAGTAGCAACTTATTTGGTAAAAGAGCAAAAAACAAACATTACCTAAAATGAGTGACTTTGAGAGTATTAAATTTGACATATTCATAATGGCCTGAATCTTCATATCTATACAAGTTACAGTAAAACTTGAAGTTAAATATCTTTGATAGAAGTAGTATTTTTTATCCCACACTCACATATCTGAAGTGATGTTTCTCATTGTTGTCTATAAGCATTTTGGTGGATAGTCATTACGGTTGAATTTGTTATGAAAATGCTAGCAGTTATGCAGCTTTTTTATATGCATCATAAAAATTTGTGATGGGACCAAAAAAGAAATTATTCAACTAATTTATGTAACTACATATAGTGGTGATTAGGTGAAATTATAAATGTGTGTGTATAACATACATACATATATATGATGTATGTGTGTATATGTGTATGTATGTATGTATGTATGTATGTATGTATGTATGTATGTATCATGGCACCAGGCAAGGGTTTTGCCCAGGCTTCCAAGGTGTACAACTGCTGGTATTTCAGGCTAGCTCCCTGCCTAGGCACAATGGTGCCAGTTTAGAGATCATCTTGGGCTTGATCCTCATCTGGACTGTCTGATCTGAGTGTCATACGTGAGGGCTCTCTGTATCAACTGCTCCTTTTATTTTGCCTCCAGTTCCAAGTGGGTTTCTTCTTGTTTCTAGATTATTCCCAGTACTGGGTGTTGTTGGGGCCTGTGAGAAGCTGGACTACTGTTTGACTGAGGCTCCTGTTTTTCAGGGAACATTAGGCTATGAACCATTCGGATGTTCATTAGTCAGAACACTGAGTTAGACATGACCTCTCTCCTCTTTGCCATTTGCCAATGCACATGTGACAAATCATCCATATCCTTCTAGGGGCAGAATCTTTCGGGAACTCTTAAGTATATATTTTAATTGAGATACTATAAAAAACTGTCTCATACCAGCACACATATACACACACACACAAACACACAGTTTTACCATGGGACTGTTTTATATCTACTATAAAACTCATTAGAATGTTTTAATAGATATTGGTATTAAGATACTTCAGGACCAAGTAAATAATTTAAATACCCCAATAATATCCAATGAGATAAAAGAAGTAATTTAAAGCTGTGCCACTAAAATAAATAACTAAGGCTAGATGAGTTCAGCACAAAAATATACTAGATTTTCACAGAAAAAACTAATATTGATATTGCACAAATATGTGGCAAAATAGAGAAGAAAGGCATTTCCAGATTCTTATTACTAAGCCACCTCTATTGCTCTAATACCATAAATTAACAAAGAAAAAAGATAGGTCAATATCATTTATGAACATAGACATTAAAAATCTCATTAAAAAAGAGGAACACTCCTCCATTGTTGGTGGGATTGCAGACTGGTAAAACCATTCTGGAAATCAGTCTGGAGGTTCCTCAGAAAATTGGACATTGAACTGCCTGATGATCCAGCTATACCTCTCTTGGGCATATACCCAAAAGATGCCTCAACATATAAAAGAGACACGTGCTCCACTATGTTCATCGCAGCCTTATTTATAATAGCCAGAAGCTGGAAAGAACCCAGATGCCCTTCAACAGAGGAATGGATACAGAAAATGTGGTACATCTACACAATGGAATATTACTCAGCTATCAAAAACAATGAGTTTATGAAATTCGTAGGCAAATGGTTGGAACTGGAAAATATCATCCTGAGTGAGCTAACCCAATCACAGAAAGACATACATGGTATGCACTCATTGATAAGTGGCTATTAGCCCAAATGCTTGAATTACCCTAGATCCCTAGAACAAACGAAACTCAAGACGGATGATCAAAATGTGAATGCTTCACTCCTTCTTTAAATGAGGAAAAAGAATACCCTTGGCAGGGAAGGGAGAGGCAAAGATTAAAACAGAGACTGAAGGAACACCCATTCAGAGCCTGCCCCACATGTGGCCCATACATATACAGCCACCCAATTAGACAAGATGGATGAAGCAAAGAAGTGCAGACCGACAGGAGCCGGATGTAGATCGCTCCTGAGAGACACAGCCAGAATACAGCAAATATAGAGGCGAATGCCAGCAGCAAACCACTGAACTGAGAATAGGTCCCCTATTGAAGGAATCAGAGAAAGAACTGGAAGAGCTTGAAGGGGCTCGAGACCCCAAAAGTACAACAATGCCAAGCAACCAGAGCTTCCAGGGACTAAGCCACTACCTAAAGACTATACATGGACTGACCCTGGACTCTGACCCCATAGGTAGCAATGAATATCCTAGTAAGAGCACCAGTGGAAGGGGAAGCCCTGGGTCCTGCTAAGACTGAACCCACAGTGAACTAGTCTATGGGGGGAGGGCGGCAATGGGGGGAGGGTTGGGAGGGGAACACCCATAAGGAAGGGGAGGGGGGAGGGTTGGGAGGGGAACACCCATAAGGAAGGGGAGGGGGGAGGGGGATGTTTGCCCGGAAACCGGGAAAGGGAATAACACTCGAAATGTATATAAGAAATACTCAAGTTAATAAAAAAAAAAAAATCTCATTAAAACAAGAGTACATTTAAAAGATTATCTTCCATGATCAAGTTGGCTTCTTCTTCAGAGATGCAGAGAATTTTTAACCTATAATAATCAATAAACATATTCAACCTCATAATACACTAAAGGTTGATAAGCTATACAAACCCCTCGTGATGAGCAAAAGACCTTTGACAAAACCAGGCATCCTGTCAAAATAATTGTCTGGGACAGCCTTGGGATACAAGAGATACTTCTCAAGATAATAAAAATCATAAACAAGTCCACAGAAAACACTTGTCCTAAATGGAAACGACTCAGAGCATTTCTACTAGATTAAGGAACAAGATAAGGATGTCCATTCTCCCTACTCCTGTTAAATATGGTGCATGGAATCTTTCCTAGAGCTATAAGACAAGTGAAGGAAATAATGTGGATACAAATAGAAAATGAAGAAGTCAAATACTCATATTTGTAGATGATATTATTCTCTCTGAAAAGACCCTAAAGACACCACCAAAAAACTTATGCAGCTGATACACACAATCAGAAAAGGAGCAGGAAAACAAAATTAACGTAAAAACATTTTTTGGTTAATTGACTATGCACACTTAGTATCTACAGAGATCCGTTAAAAGGGAATATATAATATGCATATGTATTCACAAAGTTGATATTCATTGTGTAAATTTTGTATGATTTTGTATCTGCAATCTTCTAAAAACTTCACATTTTGTATCATTGTATTATTAAAATATGCAAAATGATTCTGCAATACATAATGTGCACACCTATTGATATTTAAACAATCCTTGGCTCCCTACCTGAAATGTTAAATGATCTAAAATTTATGTAACTCCAGAGCATCTTCAATGAATAAGAAGTTAAAATTATTTAAATGTTTGCTTTACTTGAAAACTAAAAGCACATATCAAGAAAACTTATGCTTAAAATTTTTAGTTTTTTATAAACAATTTTACTCTCAATCCACTTAGCTTTAAGATTTTATGGAGTAGTTCTATATGGTTGAAAATCCTTTTCCCTCGTAGATATGAAGAGAAAAACTTCAAAATGATGACATGTCTTTCTCTGTTATACCAGTGTTATGTTTTATTTTTATTTATTAATCATTTTATTTGTTTACATTTCAAATGTTATCCCCTTCCCAGGTCTCCCTCCACAAACTGCCCACCCAATCATCACCCCCTATGCTTCTAAGACGGTGTTCCCCCACTCACCCACTCACTACCACCTCGCCCTTCTAGCATCCCCCTTCTCTGGGCATCAAGCTTCCACAGAACAAAGCTCCTTTTTTCCCACTAAGGGGAATCCTCTGCTGCATATTTAGTGGGAGCCATGGATTCCTCCATGTATACTCTTTGGTTGGTGGTTTAGTTCCTGGGAGCTCTGAGGGTTCCAGCTTTTTGATATTCTTGTTCTACCAATGGGATTGCAATCCCCTTCAGCTCCTTCAGTTTTTCTCCTAATTCTTCCATTGAGGTCCCTAGCCTCAGTCTAATGGTTGGTTATATCTGCATCTGTCTTAATCAGGTGCTCCCAGAGCCTCTCAGAGGACAGCTATACCAGGTTCCTGTATTCAAGCACATTTTGGAATCAGCAATAGTGTTGAGCATTGGTGTCTGTGGATGGAATATACCAGTGTTCTTTCTGTGCCATTTTAAACTAAGAGTATTTAACATCTAGAGGAGTGGATCTCAACTTGTGAGTCTTAACCCTTTGGGGGTTGCATATTAGTTATCTTGCATACTAGATATTTACACTGTGATTCAGAACAGTAGCAAGTTAGAGTTTTGAAGTAGCAGCAGTATAATTTTATAGTTGTGTGTAGCTCCAACATGAACTGCATTAAATAATTTCAGTTTTATGAAGTTTGAGAATCAATGATCTAGAGCATATGAAATAAGTGTCTATGTTTGAGTATTTTAAAAACTGAAGCGTCAATTGTTTCCTCTTTAAATAATTTGTGAATCTGTTTAACGGATATTATCCACAAGAGATGATAAAATTAAAAAATATTTTTGGATATGTAGGCATTTGGAGTGACAAATAAAAGAGATTGACTTTGGAGAAATTCATCATGTGTTATTTGTGCTGTATTTATAGTCTGCAAATCACTGGTGTAAAATCAAGTTATCACCAGCTGTGCTATTAGAACAAAATTCATGAATTACTTTGAATTTCCATGTTTCACTGATTGCCGTTGGGCATAGATTCCTGTTCCCTAATTGCTGTTCTATTTACTTATTGTTTTTATGGAAGGCTAGTTGATAGAATCTTATACGGTACTATAGCTCCTTAGAAATCATTTCTGAGAAAGACAGAGGTTTTGTTTTACTTAGTTTGACATCACCAATGCCATAGATTATCATTTGATATTTTCCATCCTCATAACCAGAGTATTCACAGGGAATTCATCATCATCAAAGGAAAGAATGCAAAAACATAGAAAGGTATTGGCTTAGTTGATAAATTAATATTTTGAATGTGCAGACCATTCCCTGCTCATATCCACAAGTGACTACAACACATATGTATATAAGGTTAGCTTAGAATTAAATATATTGAACATGATCATTTCCAAGGGCTTGTTATTTTACTTCCCCATTCACAAATACAGCCTGTACTTTAATTCATGTATGTATCACACATACACACACACACATATATATGTATGTATGTACATATAACATATATAAAGTTACATAGATATACATTTATATACATGTATATATCCTATGTTGTATATTATTGTTACAGATACATATTTCAATGTGTTTTGTGATGATTACAATTATATTTTCAATTTGAACCGAGTATTTTATAATTATATGTTATCCTTTATATCGGTTTGTGTCTCTTCTGAAACGGACTTTTCCTAAGATTGCTAATTTCATTTATTTGCAATTTAAATATAATGTCATCCTCATTATTTTTCTTCAGTTGGTCAGGGATCTAAAGTATTTTTTTTTTGAGTCACACCACACAGTTTTTTTGGGAGGGCACATTTTTTATACTCTTTAATTTTAGCTACATTGTCATTTACATAGATTGATTATATAACCTGTCTGGGTTTAATTATAATGTTAGCTTATTTTGACTACTTGACTGTCTTGTTTTTCAAATTACAATTTTTTTCCTTTCTTCATTTTTAAAGATAACATTTTTTCTATTTGTTCATTAGTTATCTGAATATTATTAAACTTTAATTATTATTCTGAAAATTTTATGTATGTCTTATGTAGAAAAAAATGTAGTATCTTATTGTATCATTTGAACGATCTTCTAGAGAAAACAAGAATGATTTTTCAGTCACATACCGGGAATGTCACTTTCTATTTAATTACTATCAGGTACTTCAAATAAATGGGAAATTTCACTTTGTTCTTTTGTCCCGACTTCCAGATAAAGCTGTATTCAGCGATAGGTCACACATGAGTCTTTATTTCTATCTTTTCATGCTGTCTATTGAATGCTTTTGTTGTATTTTCTTTGAAAAATTTATTTTTTAACAAATTTCTAATAATTATACATAGGAAAAACTATCCCTTTCTTTCTAAAATGATTTTAAATCATTAGCATAATATCTTACAAGATAGACTGACTTGCTATGGAAGCTGACTATGCTAGTTTGAGAAAGAGAAACCCTACTGATAAGAGAACTGACTTCTAAGTAGTTTCTTCTGATTTCCATACACCATGGCACATAAGGTTGTATATAACATAATATACATTTTTAATTTTTATAAACTGTATTGAAATTTCATCCATTTTGTCTTGTGTTATGCTTAATTAATGTTTTTATATAACAATATTGTATAAAATATAAGTTTTATACATTTATTTATTATCTATTATAGACACATTTAAAATAGGGAGTCAATATTTTCTCTTCTCAAGCAGGAGAAAGATAGATCTTTAAATATAATATGTGAAATTTATTGACAATATGATATAAACAATTTTATAACATTTTATTTTTACATATTTATTTCTCAAATATTTACAAGGACAAATATTTTCCTTTGAATTTTGTTTCCTGTGTTACTTTAGAGTTAAATTTAAAAGTTTTTATAAACATAACTTCAAATATTAACACCTTGCCCTTCACTATTTTTAGATTCAAACTTCAGTCATACCACTAAACTTCTAAATTTTTTCCAAATATTAGAAATTTATTAATGTCATATGTTCATTTCCACATGACTTCTACTTATACCTTCTGACTTATAAAACTCACACTTGTTCTCAGTCTGTCGCTAATTTCCAATAATTTTATACTTTTTATTATAATGTTATAAATTCTAGATTTTATAACAAACACATTCTCAAATTAGTTTCCATGTTTCTTAACAACTTGAGGTGAATCACATTGATTATATATAGTCTATGTTGTCTGTATCTGTACTGATTTTGTTATTCTGTATATTTGGTCACTTTTATGTTCTGAAAAACTTTAATTCTATTTTCATTTTGTGTGAGATGCTATATGTATAAAGTTTTAAGTGTGTAATGCCATACTTATAGATAAACTATTTATCTGTTATTTATTTATACTTTAAGAAGCTGCAAAAAGGATAGTTATGTTTACTATGATTTTTGACTCTTTATTCAATTAGCTCACACATACCAACTGAAACATTTTAAAAAATATCTCTAGTTAATTGAAACTGTGATTACATCATTCCCATTGTTTTCCTTTTCTCTCTCCAAACCTTCCCATGTCTTTCTCCCCTTGTTCTTTTTCAAATGAAAAGGATCTCTTTTCATTAAATTGTTGTTATGTGTATGTGTATATGTGTGTGTGTGTGTGTGTGTGTGTGTGTGTGTGTGTGTGTGTGTGATATGTATCAACCCAGTAATGCTATTTTCTCAGTTCATTCTGAGAATCAACGTTATCACTATGTATATAATCATCTCAAGACTGATCATTGGTGATAGATAACCTACAGGGTTGGGGAGCTCTTCCTTGAGATAGATCATTTATCCCACTCGACACTTCCTAATTGCTTGTAGTATTCATCTAGTCTTGAGGCCACTCAAGATCTTTCCCTTCCAAGTTATGAGGCAAATGTCATCGTCATTGTTCAGGCCTTGTTCTGGCCATCATGTTAATGAGATGCCATGGCTGTAAGCTTTCTGATTTTTTTTTAGCAGATACAATCTCACCTTGATCTTCATGCTTTTCTGACTCCGAGGCCTTCCCAATCCTTCAAGGACCTCCACTCAGGAAAAGTGGACCACACAGCAGAAAGAAATTCAAAATGAACCACTGTGAAACAGAGATATTTATCAAATGTTGTAAAGGAGGTGTGCAGAGGAGAAGAATGAGGACACATGGAAAACTGGGTAAATATTCAATTTGGGAGAGTCATTTTTACATATCCCAGTAAAAACTACATATAGGTTTTTAAAACTTCTAGAATTTTATTTTATTTTTAATTCAGTATTTTATTTATTTTTATTTCAAATGTTCTTCTCCCCAGTTTTCCCACTGCAAACCCTCCATCCTGTCCCTCTCCACTTTGTGTCTGTAAGAGTACTACTCTGCCCACCTACCCATCCCTGCCTCACTGCTTTAACATCCCCTAAGGCTAAGGTACCAAGCTTCTACAGGACCAAGCCTCTTCCCTCCCTTTGATTCCAGATAAGGCCATCCTCTGCTATATATGTAGCAGGAGCCATAGGTCCCTCCTTTTTTCCTTTTTGTTGGTGGTTTATTCTAATAGTTAACCACACTCTTCTGACTCTATTCCCATGACTTTATTCTAAATACATAAAAGTATGGGTTGGCTCCAGAGGGAGTTAATCATGTCTTTCACCGTAAGTAAACTTCTTATTAAGATTTACAGAAAACTTCAAGTTTACCTCTATAGAGAAGAAAGGCCATATACCTTTAAACATAATTTTGATTCGTTGTTATTTTCACCACCATTACAAGAAACGTCTCTATAATACACGGAATTTTTGTTGCCTCTATTTACAAACATTACAGCAAATGTCATTACGTTGGAGTTGTTAATTTTCAGGTGACAGATGGGTCAATAGGCTCAGAAGTGAGGTGGTCCTCTGTCCTCCCATGACTCCATGGTTTTTTTATGCCTACCTCATTTTCAGTGCTATAAGCAAGAGGAGTTCTCCACAAGATGCTATTTCTAGGTGTCAGGTGCATCCTGTTTGTTCTCTCAGGGCTCATCCATTATTACTCTGAGTATCATTTGCAATTACCTTAAGAAGAATTTCGTATGAAATATAGGGTTCACTTCTAACTTACCTTTTCCTCTTCTTGATAATCATTTTTTTCTGTAAGCTATGCTGCCTTTAAATCATAAAATTTCTTTTTTTCTTTGATAAATATCATGAAACGTGTAAAAATATTGTGCACATCTTTTCCCCCATTCGATATTTCTGCAATACTTGTGCATAATAAGGTGAAACCTCAGAAGAAGAGCTTCAGAAATGTTAATTTGCATCAATGAGTTTTCTCCATTACTAAGTCTTTTGTTTCCACAGTACTATCTTTGAAACATATCTGGTGTTTTCAAAGTTATTTTATGTTTTTTTAAAACTATTATACATGTTATTTGTGAAAAAAAGTAGTCTAAATCTAGATGTTGATCACCAATACAAAGCCCTACCCTAGAAAACAAGTAACTCTTGGTATACTTTTAAATACTGGGAACAATGATTAAAAAAATCAGAATTAGCTAAATAAATTCCCATTGTGTATCTCAATACATTTAATGGCTGCGTAAAGATATTTATTAACATATAACCATAATTCCTGAAGTCATTCTTAGATACTTCCTGATATGTTTCTTACATTTCATATTAGCTGAATTTATGCTACAAGTTTTAGAAGTGAAAAGCAGAATGTTTTCACATAGTTCCAGATGCCAAGAGCTTCCTGGTACTCTTGACAATAGTCAATTTTCTGCTCAATTTATACACTTCTAAATGTCTCTTTTAGAAATAACAATTAGAGAAGTAATGATATCTACAGCACTTTTACAGTATTACAAACAAATCTGGTAAAGAGACTATATAGTCCTTAGTGTCTTAGAATGTTTTTTTATAAATATTTCATGTCTGTGAGAAGTTTATTTTATCCATAAATAAACTTGTATACTTGTAGGACTATTTGTGTATGTGTACAAGCCTGTGTGTGTTGTGCCTGCATGTGTTTGTGTGTAAATATGTGTTTAAATAATTAACTTTGCATTTATTGGGAAGATTTAGTTTTGCATTTCTGTGAGTGTTTTTCTATATCCTGTTACTAAACTATCCCAGGAAAAGTTAGTAGATGAAGAAAGGAATTATACAAGCTAATGCTGGATAGATAAAAATATATTGCCATATTTCCCCATCTGAACTCATGGAAAATTTAGGATTCAGCATAGAAGAAAATTACTTCTTAAGTCTGATATTAGATGCAAAGGTTATGGAAATTTCCTCCCTGGATAGTTCTTTTCTCATTCAGCACCCAATTACCATTAACATAACAGCTGTGTCAGCTAGCCAGGCTGCTTCTGAGAGCAAACAGGAGTTACATAATCTTTCACTCACTGTCATGCAAGATGAAGGGCAGTTTTCCAGCAAGAATGGAGTTCTACATAAAAACCAAATATATGGAGGTGCTGTGTTTATTGATAAAGAATGCAGAAACTTATCAAGAAGCAGCACACTTCAGCTTAATAGGTTACATTGTCTATAGACTGACAACAGTGAAGTCACCTTTAAAACTACAGTTTAAAAAAATGGTGAGCCAATTGGTATATTGTCCCCTTGGTAAGATGACCTTAGAATTTCTTAGTTTCCGGTAGTTATTTGTTTGTACTTAAGGTTTCTTGAGTTTCCTCCTCCCCTGTCCACAACATTACACCTACTGCTGTTTTCCTTGTAGGTGCATGTTTAGCCAGTCAAGCTGGTGAAACTTTCCGGGTATCAATTCTGAAATTCTGATATGTCTAAGAGAAAAACTCCGTTTCTCTACAATTTTCAAATGGTTAACCCTGGAAACATGAATGGATGCTGTCCTATACCTACTGAGGGTTTGTATTTACGTATTTAGGAATGTAATTAAAAAAAAAACATAGATGTGAAAACGAGAAAGGCCTTCTGAGGGAAGAAAGGGAAAAGAAAAATTATCTAATTGCAGTCTCAATAAATAAAATGAATAATTATAAAATGGCAAAATGTTCTCTGCCTGCTTTTTTTTTCCTCCTGTGGAGAATGCAGCACTTAGAAAGATCTAAGTCAAGGGAAGAAAAAGAGACTAATGAAACATGAGTGGCACAAGATAAGGCAGCAGGAAGCAGGGATCAAAAGATAATGCAGAAATAGATTAAAATAACAAGAGGAGAAGCATCTTTCTGCACAATCCCTTATGTCAGTTTCTCCAGTATGATTTTTTTGGATATTATAAAGCAGTTTCCAAAAGCAACTTCAGAAAAAGAAAGGTCATTTTATGTATGTATGTATGTATGTATGTATGTATGTATGTATGTATGTATTCATTTATTTATTATTTTCTTTTAATCTTACACTTTATACTCCATCGTGGGTGAAAGCCAAGGAGAAAGTAAAGCCGGGTCATGCAAACAGAGGCAGAAGTTGAGACCTTGGCGCAAAGCTGCTCCGTGGCTTGCTTCTCTGCCTTGCTCAACCATATTTCTCTTATATCACAGACCCACTTTTTCAACGGCTTAGAATGCTGTGTCATCCCAATCAACTAGCAAGTAAGAAACACCCCACAGGCTAACATTCTGGAGACAGTTTCTCATCTTCCCAAGTGACTCCAATTTGAAAAGAAAACTAAAGAGCTCACAGCAGAGGAGAGGGGGTACTGAAAAAGGGTGGCAGGGATTTGCTATGGGAAGACACAAGAGAGAAGGTCAGAGGGACAGGAGAATGAAGAGAAATATGTAGGAGTGAGGAGGGGTGTGGAGGGGTGAGTAATGGAGGGAGCCACTAGAAAGTCCCAGATGCCAGGGGTCAGAGAGGATCCCAGAACGAAATGGCAATGGCATTAGCCAAAATGCCCAACAGCAGAGAAATAGAAACTGAAGAGATCACCTCCAATGGATAGACATGGCCCCCAGTCAAGAAATGGGAACACCACCGATCTCAAACTTTTAACCCAGAATGGTTCCTGTCTAAAAGAAAGGCAGGGTCAAAGATGGAGCAAACACTAAAGGAAAAGACCATCCAGAGACTGCCCCACTGTGGGATTTATCCCATCCACAGGCACCCAACCGTGATACTATTGCTGGTGCAAAGGTGTTCTTGCAGACAGGAGCCTGGTATGTTCTCCTCAGAGAGGCTCTGCCAGCACTCGAATAAGACAGATACAGATACAGTCAACCATTGGATTGAGCCTGGGGACCCCAGTGAAAGACTTAGGTGGAAGACTGAAGGAGCTGAAGAGTATTGCCATCCTAGAGGAAGAAACACAGTACCAATAACTGGACCTCTCAGAGCTCCCAGGGACTAAACCACCGACTAAAGTGCTTAACTGGGCTGGTCCATGGCTCCTGGTACATATGTAGCAGAGGACTGCTTTATCTTGTCTCTATAGGAGGGAGGCACTTGGTTCTGTGAAGTTTTGGTACCCCACAGAAAGGGGGACACTGCAGGGGTAAGGTGGGTTGGGGAGCACCCTCTTAGAGACATGGTGGAGGGGAAAGGAGTAGGAATTTTGTGGAGCGGAGATTGAGAATGGTGACAAAATTTGAAATGTAAACAAATAAAATAATTAATCGAAAATAGGGTGGCCAATTTTTGCTGTGTAAATTCTGCCAATCTATGGGCATGGGCGATTGTTCCATTTTTCAAATATCTTCTTCAATGTCTTTCTTTAAAGACTTGAAATTTGTGTCATACAAGTCTTTCGATTGCTTAGAGTTATCCAAGGTATTTTTCATTGTTTATTGCTATTGAGAAGTGTGTTGCTTCTCTGATTTCTCTCTCAGACCTTTTGCCATTTGTATATAAGAAGGCTACTGATTTTTGTCAGTTAATGTTGTATCTAGTCAATTCACAGAAAGTGTTTATTGGCTCTAGAAGTGCCCAGAATTTTCCGAGTTACTTACATCTACTATCAGATCATCTGCAAATAATGATACTTTGGCTTCTCCTTTACAATTTGTATGCCCTTGGTCTCCTTCAGTTTTCTTATACCTCTAGCTAGAACAGTAAGTGCCATATTGAATAGATATAGGGAAAATGAATAGTTTTGTCTTGTCCTGATTTTAGTGGGATTACTTCAAGTTTCTCTCCATATAAATTGATGTTGACTATATGGTTGCTGTAAATTGCCTGTATTATATTTATGTATGTACTTTTTATTCCTAATCTCTCCACAATTTTATCATAAAGGAATTGTTGATTATTATTATTATTATTATTATTTTTATTATTATTATTAATTATTTGCATCCTGACAAGAGTTTCCTCTATTACTCTCCAGGTTCTTCCTACTAATTTCCCCTCCTCTCCCAAACCACTCTTGCCTTGTTTTTCTTCAGAAAATGGCAGACCTCCCATGGATATTATGGTAGATCAAGAAGCATTATGACTAGGCACCTTCCCTTGCATTAGGGCTGGATAAGGCAATGCATTGGCAGGAAAAGGATCCCAAGTGCAAGCTAAAAAGTCGGAGACAGCCCTGTTCCCAGTGTTAGTAATCCCACGAGAAGTCCAAACTTCCCAACTGTAACACATATGCAGAGAGCCGAGGTCAGTTCCATTCAGGCTCCCTGGTTGTTGGTTCAGTCTCTTTGAGCTCATGGGAGCCCAGGTTAGTTGATTCTCTGGGTATTATTTTGGTACCCTTTACGCCTCTGGATCCTACAATTTTTCCTTCCATCTTCTGCAGAATTCCCTGAACTCCACCTAATGTTTGGCTGTGGGTCTCTGCATCTGTTTCACCAGTGGAAATAGAATGAAGCCTCTTTGATGACAGTTGAGCTTGGCACCAATCTATGAGTATAACAGATTAATATTAGACATTATTTAATTGACATTTGTTTTGTTGGTTATCTTTTGTTCTGTCCTAAGTTTCTGGGTTATCCAATGTCTGGTCCTGACCCTCCAGACAGGATCAGAGGCAGGTTCCTTCTCATAGTATAATTATTAAGCTGGGATAGTCATTGGTTGGCTACTCCCAAAATTTCTGTACTATCTTTATCCAAGCACATCTATTAGACAGGACAAACTGCAGATCAAGGGTTTTTCTGGCTGGGTTTGTGTCCCAATCCTTTTTCACTGGAATCTTGCCTGGTTAAATAGGATGGCTTGTTCAGGATTTATATTTCCCATGCCTAGAAATCTTAGCCAGTCTCATAGATTCCAGGGAGTTTACATTGTACTATGTTTCTATCTCATCCCTGAGATGATCCACATTCCCAGTTAGATTGTTTCCTAGCATCTGATTTCCTTGGGTATACTTGTTTATTTTTGTTCTAGAGACTTGAGGTGTGCTGTTAAGTTGGTAGTATGTCATCTCTCTGATTCTTTATGTAGGCACTTACTGCTATGAGCTTTCCTCTTAGCACTGCTTTAATTGTGTCCCATAAGTTTAGGTATGCTGTGTATTCATTTTCAATGAATTCTATAGGAATTTTTTATTTTGTGTCTTGACCCAGTAATCTTTAAGTACAGTTTTTCAGTTTCCATGAGTTTGTAGGCTTTCTGTTTGTAAATCCAGTTTTATTCCATGGTGGTATGATAGTATGCAAGGATTACTTCAATTTTCTTATCTGCTAAGATTTTCTTTGTGACTGACTATGTGGTCATTTCTGAAGAAAGTCGCATGAAGTGTTAAGAGGAAGGTATATTCTTTGTGTTTGGTCTATAGTCAATGTGTTTGGGTCTATGCATCTCTTTCGATCAGCCGCTGGATGAAGTCTTTTTGATGACCATTGGGTTTGGCACCAATCTATAACTTTAGCAGATTATTATAAGGAGTTTATAGCAAGGTATATACTTTTGTGTTTGGGTGATTTTTTTGTAGATAAATCTTAGGGCCATTTGGTTTATAACATCTGAGAATATGTACCTAGTTTTACTGCATCTTTTTATGCTGTGTTCATGTGATAATACTGGGAGGACTGCTCTTTTGTGAATAGAAATGGAGAAGCAGTAAATCTGGGACAAAGGGGAGGCATGAGAATTGGGAGAATGCTGCATTTGGTGTAATGTACGAGAGAAGAATCAATAAAAAAGAAAAAGTAAACAGTAAGAATGTAATAAAGGTATTGGATTTAAGAACAATTAAACAGAGACTCAACAGGATATCCACAATTCATTGGTTGACATAGTAGAAAGAGAATAGTTAAGGGGTCTTTTCTTTTTAGTCATCAAAATTATCAATGTCAATACAGCACAATTCAAACAGTAGAGTTTGAATACTTCAACACAAAGCTTAGAGGACAAAACCTGACATGAATATTGCTTTCAGATTGGATTCGCACTTCCTCCATGGGAGGGAATATATGCCTGGCACTGTTAAACTGGTAAAACAAGTATGGCTAGAGAAGTCACAATATGTTTGACAAAATAAAAATGGAGTTAAACTCTCTTCTAAAATTCATCAGACTGCTATAACTCTCAACATTGGCCAGAGTTATTTCTTTCATCACTGGGGAAGTCAACGTAGAGACTAAAAACTGATTCTGATGCTGAATAAGTGACTACTTAGTTTTGCCCCCCCCCAAAGAAACATCGATATCATGCTATCTGAATTAGCATCTACTGAATATTTCCTAACCTTAGAAATGGAAAAAAAATTCTAATAATAAATGACTGGTTTCTCTTTTTCACATACAATCCTAAAAAGTCAGTTGGTTTTCTTAGAAATCTATTAAATTTTACAAAATAGCAACGATGACAAAAACCAGTTAAAGATATAGAAGATAAAGCATGGGGGTATTTTACAGACATCAAAAGTAACTGTTGAAGGCAGGTTAGTAAGAAGGACCTTCAACATGTAATTCGGGTGATTGAGGCTGGAGTATCACCAGTTCCATCAGCCTGGGCTACATAAATGGAATCTTGTCCTAAGTGCACCCGCTAAACTACAGTCAGAAAATAGTAATATAAACTTCTATAAATGAACAGATAATATTTACATATTGCGTTCGTTTGATATTATAGCTGTCAATGTATTTAATATTGTTGTCAGTTACATGGAAATATTAAGTGCTTTTTAAAATGCTCCTGGTGTGAAATTACACTAGCATTTTGCAATACTATATTAGTATAACATGTCAGTGTACTCTAAAAGAAACAGATTTTACTTCTTTACATGGGGTTCCAGTCAAGAAGCACAAGGTATCATTTTCATATATTTAAAATTTTAATTATATCATTAGAATCTTGGGAAGAATGTTAACATTACATATCCCATTTCTTACCTAGGAAGAGTATTTATCCTCTGAAGTCATTAAAGCCTGCCAGTAACACATCTTATCCTTATTAATATCAGTGTTTTTGCCTCGCTAAAATTAAACCCTTCTCAGGAAAGAACGACTTGTTGGGATTCTTAGAGAAGTTCACACACATCTCTGCTTCTCAAAATAGCGAGACACATGTTCGTTCTCCTATTCAGGATGTGCTTAATTTATTTCAAAATGACTGGCACTGGTAATTGACACAAATGAAAATAGTTTCTTCTTTAAATGTCCATGATCGATGGCTGAGGGGAAGTGTAGAAGAAAACAATCATCGTTTACCCTTAAAAAAATAAAATAAAATCAGCTGGAGTTCTTCTGATGGTGCAGGAGAGAAATTACGCTTTCAATCAGTGTCTTGTGAAAGTAATTAGAAATCTGTTAGAGAAAGCAAATCAATGAAAGCTGTATGTGATATCCTGTAACAGCACCTGCTTCTGGGATTTTTGCCTTCTTCACATTTGCAGGAAATTGGAGAAGTTTTAAAAAAAATACAATTTAAAGATGAAAATAACCATTCCGTTCTTAGTCTTAAATAAGTAAAATTTGCAAATTCAAAAATTGAGAATTACTACTCAGTTCAGCACCACAATACATCTACTCCAATGATACTCACATTGCTGGGCATACTGTTTCTGATAAACAGTTAAATTCAGAGTAAATGAGATTTTTAAAAAAATTAAACATAACTATTAAAATGAGGCCAGGTACTAGGACTTGGTTTTCCATGGACAGGTAGATGGATTTATTTTAGAACTGAAATTGGTAAACCATTAGGAAGGAACAAGATTATGTATTTGAATCATTTCTAATTTACTCTGCTTTATAAAGAACACATATAAAAATAAGTATATATACTATCATGATGATTGAGACTGTAATAATAATACAGGCTGTATCCCTCAAGGAATATCTTGCTATTTCCAACATCCTTAATGAAAATTTAATGAAATTCCCATATTTTATTTCATTGAAAATTGTTCTGAGATTCAATGACTGATGAACAACTGTAGGTGTTTTAATTTTAGATGCCTCAGGGACCTCTCAGTTCATAATGATTTTAACACACAGTTAAAGTTTTGGTAGACACAAGACAGATTTCAAATTCAAACTAATTTGATCACTAAAATTAAACTAAATGAATTTTCTTCATGAATATACCAAGATATGGAATTTAATATTCATGGGATACCATATGTTGCCTGAATTCATACAATATATAAGTAAGAATAAGGATATTTATTTCCCCAAGTATTACCATTTTGTATGGTAAATCCTTAAATATTTATTGAGTAGATTCAAGGAAGCTTAATGGTTTATTTATAATTGTTTTCTTCATATAGATTTCTATAATGATGTAATTCATAATAGAAATATGAAACATTAAAAAGAAAGTGTGTACTTAAACAAACATGGTTAATCTTAAGCATATCTTATCAAGTCATATTAATAACCTTCTCTGACCTCCCCTTTCCCATTGACTTTTAACCCCATCTGTTCCATTATTCCTTTTTCCTTTATAGCAGTATGCTAAGTCCCACTAGCAGCTTTTCAAAAGAGCCACTTGGAAATCCAATCGTATATTTTCCTCATACGCTACATTTTATAGATGTCAATCGAACAGACAAAACATGCCGCAGGTAAACTTGAAAAACACAACTTTTAACTTATTGTGTCTGGAACATTTTGACCAATTATTAAGAGGTTTTAACCAAGAATTACATCTAATATAATATTAAACCATAATATCATAGAAATGATTTCTGAAGTTTGCAAGCACTACTTAGAAAAGTATACAAAAATTTTCTAAGTGCTTCGTGTTCTCACAGGTTTATAGAATTCTAATCTATCGAAGTTCTGTATGACGAAATAGTTTCATTACTCCTGCACACTCCTGCCATTTCCATGCAAAGACTGCTGTTTACTTAGGGTTAATGTAAGTATATGGGAACGATCACAAAAGGCGAGTAGCATATAAACACTGCACATAGTGCACAGTATTACCATTTGGTTTAATTCAGTCTTGGTGTCTTGCTTCCTTTTATATTCCATCACACGCAGACAATTAATCCTGCCTTCTCCATAGGATTTCCCTTCTCTATAAGTCCCCACAGATTGCTGAAATATATTCATGATAGAACCATAATTTAATGGTTTGGCCCTTTGACATAAAGTACCTCTGAAACCTACTACTGTATGCAGCACATCTTTGTTACAGGGTTTATGCTGGTCTGGTTTTATAGGACAGAATTCTTTCCTGTTTTGATGCTTACACAAAGTAACCTCAAATTTGCGTTCAAAATTTGAGCATGACATTTTTACATTTGTAGAGCACTCAGGCATTTGCTGTCATTCAAGTACACAGGCTTTGTACAGTACTTGATTCGATTCTAGAATCCTACAACTTTATAAAGCCTGAAAGAGAGGCATAATAATTTACCTTTATGAAAACTGAATAGGGATTTTACACAGAAAGAAAGGAAAGCCAAATCACAAGTTGAAGAACTGGGTTGGGAGGTTACTTATCCAATACTGAAGCCCTCTGTGCTTGAAATGCTATTTTGCAAATGCTGAGGGTTAACCGAAATACATTGGGTATTTCGATGTGTCAGCATTTTGTAAATGCAGAACAAATCACCGTGATTCATTGTGCTATCTATAAAATGTTTTGATTTTCCAATCTCAGAGGGAGTAAAAGGATTTACAAAGGCCTATAAAATGTTTTGAATGTTCTACTGCACAAAGTATTACTGTTCAACTTGAGGGAAATTTGTATACACTGGACACTGAATTGAATGTGAACGTTTGAAGGGATCAAAATGCTCATCTGCTTCTTTTGTTTGGGGAAGGTGTTTTAACGTTTTTGAGCTTACTTTTCCCAATAAGTAAAGTAGCGACAGAATGGTATGATGCACAGCTTTTGTTATTCTTTCATAGGAGTGCTCCCTTAGCGATGTCATGCCATGCTGACCATTACGTGATTCCTATATCCCATAGCTGGGTAGGACTGTTGGATGCCTCCCTTCTCTGAAAGTTTACATGGTGCCTCTTCTATAGTGAAAAAATAGTCCTCAGAGAGGAATCCTTGAGGTTTGTTTTAGCTCAGTGGTCACTAGATCATGTTTCTTACATGCATGGGCTCCTTAACAACTTAGCTTCCACCTCTCAGAGCAATCAAGGACAGCAGGCATTTGGTGTATGTTCTGGGAGTCTCTTGGTAAACCCTGGTCAATGACTGAAAGAATAGTCTACTCTTATATGGAATTTTTTCCAGGCAGTTTTTGGTTCTTGGAGAAACTGTTGTCAGTACAGATGATAAAATTTTATTAAAGTTATATATGAATATTTGTGCATAGAATTATGTGTATTATAGAGCCTTAAGTAAATAGTTAATAGTATTTTTCCTAATGGCTTTTTCAGACATCTTTCTTATTTTTAACCCCTAACAGCCCACTCCTTTCTTTATCTAATCACTTGCTTTATCCTATTATCTTTTTTAATATTAAGATGTCATTCTCAATCCTTTAGATAAAAGGACAATCACTTATCTCATGCAATAACAAGTTAAGTCTTTGACTTCATTAGCACTTATTTTGCATTAAACAGTGCACACAAACTTTTACACTTTAATACTCAGTACTAGACAAGGTAATATGACGACCATACCCATTGTTGATGAAGACACTCAGAAGCATAGTTTTAGTATCTTCTCTAAAGTCACAAAGCTAAGTGGCACTTAGGATTAAAATTTAGGTTAACTAGTTAGTGCTGTTCTGATGCATTTAATGTCCACAGCAGAGATATATGCAAGCAGGCTATAAAAGTAACTGAAGCACACAGCTCTTAAGTGAGTTCTTCATTAGCATGTGATAGATCTTTCCATGGTAGTGGGATAAATAAAACATGACTAAGCATGATGCCTGAGTCCAGGCAGGATGTAAAGCTCCTGGGGTAGCATATGACATAGACATGTAAACTCAAGTCAGACAAAATAACAGCTTAGAAGGATGAGTATGAAATCCTACTCCACTTCAAAATAAGGAGCTACTGGCAAACGTTACGTGCAGAGAAATGGAGATTCAATGTTGTTGAAGGGCATGGCCTTGGTTAATTGACTCTACCTGATGAGCACACATCTTATATAATACATACAACACAAATTAGTGGTTAGATTTTAAAAACTAGCAATAAAACTTGTGGATAGCGATGAAGTGTGAACCTCGGAGGAGTTCGGATAAAAGGGAAGATGATCAGAATACCTTATTTAAAAACGTCACTTTACAAATAAAATGAGAAAAAAATGATGAAACCATTTCCCATATTAAGATACTGTCTATAGCACAATACTTAAAACATACCTATAGCATAGTACTTAAAACAATATCTCTGCAATTGAATTTAGTTTGATTCCTTAGCTAAATTCAGACCTTTCCCCAGATTTAGATGAATACAATTTTATCAAGTTATGCCTAATATGGTTTGATCATTGTTTTTACTTTAGCAATCTCAATGCAAATTATTCACGAGGAATTTCCTTGGGTCCCAACATTGTTATACTGTCCTAAAATTATTCCGTAATAATAGAGCCATACTCATGGTACCTCCTCTTATAATTAGCATGAAAGTGTATATACACACATAGCACTCATTTGATTAGAGTGGCTAAAATTTATTTACTTCATGATGTCCTGAAAGTTTATGACAAAGTTTTAGTCTAGTGTGGGAGGGTGACGGCAAGGTATTAGCCGTTTCTCAGTTATCATTTGTGTAACACTCACATTATGAAATTGGTGAGTTCACTAAATCCCTCATATCCAATACACTTCATGGGATAAGTAGCTGCATCAATTTCACATCATTTTTCAAAGCAAGTCTGTTGGGTTCAGGATACAGGTTAGCTTCACATTTGTGCTCTTATAGTATACCACTGGATTACAAACTTAATAGCAAGTACAATATACAGCTGTTGTTATTAGCAGTACAGAATTCCTGGTAATTTCACTTTATTGAGAGTGTCAGTTTATCGGAAATATATTTCTCTCACTTACTAACTTCCCAAACCACTTCTGCATCTTTCCGTATTTCAGACTACAAATGACAATTTGTTTCTAGACCATGCCTTACAAATCCCTGCTATGCTAGACTCTCATTCTGACTTCCAGTAACCCAGTTGTAACAGAGAGTCATTGGGTTGGGTGGAAATGATAAGAAGTTACAGAGAACAGTGAAGCCTCTTGCGTCTAGGTGTTAGTTTTATGCTTAAATTATCTAACATGAGAGTTTCACACAGATAGAAAGTTTAAACACATGTGTGAATGCCCTTTGATCTGCAATGCTTTATATGAGAAGCGTATCTCAGTGTGTTCTTAGTGTTATCAACGTATCTGTTTCTGTTCCTTTTCACTATCCAGAGAGATCAAGAACAATAAGGTCTCCTTTCTGTACTTGATCACACCCTGCTATTTAGTATGTTTTAAAAAGAGAATTAGGCACTCTTTCATTGATGATGACACAACAAAATCTTTATCTTTAAAATCTTTATCTGTAAAAGCAACCAGGTAGCAAGTGTTCTATATATTAAAAGATGTTTAAGGCTTTTCACATTTTCTTAAATAATATCACTCAAGCAGTGTCTGACCCTTTAATTAATTTCGGTGAGGTATTAGAGTCAGCAGAGTTTTATAAAATAATTTTGTTATGATAAAGGATTTAGTTGTATCTGAATGCACCTTACTTTAGCAGATGAAGCAGACGAGTGTGTGTGTGTGTGTGTGTGTGTGTGTGTGTGTGTGTGTGTGTAAGAGAAATCAGTTGTATTCAAGTGGTATAAAATTCATTGAAAATGCACAGACATATTTGAAGATGTGCAAACCAATCTGAAGCTAAGGTTTCTGAAAAATGCCTAAAAATATTTTTATAAAATTGTTCCAATGAAACCAATAAATAATGCAAAGTTGTGATTTTCTGATGCCATTATTTAAAAAAAAAGACAAATCTTCCTCCTCTGTGGCTGTAACTGAACTTTATATTCAGTAGTGTGATATTTGGATACCCTTTGCTTTAAACAAGAGCAAAATGGAATCCACGGGGAGTCGCCTTCATCAAGCTACATTCTTCTGAATGTAAGTTGCAGGAGTGATTGTGATTGAAGATGCTTAACTCATTTGGATAAATCAGCTTCCACTTTTAGACTTTCCTCTGTGCTCTGTTGAATCTTCCCTGGGAATGGACAAGCACACAGTTTTTAACATTTTAAAATAAAGAACATCCTGATATCTGTTGAAATTTCAATTGGATTCATACTGGCAACTAATTATTAAAAGTCATTTATACTGTTAGAAGACTTTTAGTTCTCTCATAATAAAATAGCTTAGATGTTCTTATTTGGAATTCCTGGTTCTATAAATTACTGATTATGAAATACCTTGAATTAGACACAAAACCACAAATCATTACATGTCACTTTATCAAATGTGCATATGTGATTTCATAGAAAAATCTAGATGAAATATCATTTAATAACATATTTACCAACTAAACTTGATTGTTTAATAACAACATAGAAAATAATTAAGAGATATGCAAATGACATATATGACATAAATATTGTACTGTGCTACTTTTCATTAATCATATACCTGTGAAATTCAGTGGAGAGATACAAAGAATAAATGCTAACGTTTTCAGTGACTATATGTCCATGGTTATAAAGGTGATTTTTAAAAAAGGCTCTGTCAATGGAATATTTAAACATGTTTGAAATAAATATGTAAGTCTTAATTTCAATATCTCGGTTATTTTCTTTTAAAACTGTGCCCATACAAAATCCATGTGATTATTTTCTAAATTGTTTTCGGTTGCATTTGTTACAGAAGTTAATTCTAGCATCAGAAGTGGAACTACTATGGTGGTAGCTGCCACAAAGAACAGTTAGTCCCCTGGGTAAAATTGAAACTTGATGAATGAGATTCAAATGTAGTGAAGAGAAGCTTGTTACAGGTTATTAACTCACAAATCACAAACAAAATGTACTACTTTATGGACTATTGTAACGTATTTTATGGAGTTGCATAACCTTGGATTAATCATCTTTTCCTTTTCTTGAAAGGTGTTATTTTACACGTCCAAGTTGCATCTCTCTTTTATTAAGTCCTTTCAAATCTCTACCATTGGTCAGGACCTGCAATTTGACCTTTGCTTTCACTGAGGCAGTAGCTTTGTCTTCCTCTATACACTCAATTAAACTCTTTGTTCCCTTTCTCCTTTCCGTTGCTGTCATCAATAACATGGGAAACTCCCATCTTCATTTCCACAGGTAATTGAATTGGTGAATTATTTTCCCATTAATCGAGATTTTTTTTTAATGACCGCTCTCATCAATGCAACTCCCAACCTTAATGCTTTTTATGCCTTTCCCATAATTAAATTGGACATGATTTCTTAGAATCCTGAAAGTGGGAGATTGGAAAAACACCATTGCATCCCATGGGGTCAATGAAGTTTAGTGCACTTTATTTTGCCAATAAATTCCCATCCCCTTCCTTTATGCCCTCTTAAGAACCAGGAATTAATGAGTGAAAAGATGTTGTGGAATACTAACCACTGGACATGGCATGGTTATAGTCCTATTGAACAATCAGTAGCTGTGATTGCCTTAAGTGGTACTCCATGACTTTGGGCCCATACTCTTTTCATCATGGAAGTTAGAGAAAGATCTCACATGGGTGCTTTTTTTGCTCTGGATTTATGGAGAGTTGATAGTTATTGGGAGAGAAGACTTTTAAAGGCAACTCTCTGAGACATCTCTAGACAATGAATGAGCAGCTGTACAGGGCAGAAGATACTGAAAGAACTTTTTTTCTACACACCAGACACACACACACACACACACACACACACACACACACACACACACACACACATATATACTCAGATGAGAGATTTTTTTTTCTTTAGTGTTTTCGTTGCCTCTATGTGGACCATGCTCTTATGTATAACCAACGAGTCTTACAAGTGACCTTAGTTAATCTCTGCTTGGGTAGAATTGTTTCTTTTGTCTGTCACTGGTAATTTATTTGATGTGAAGAATCTTATTTGGTCTTCTCAAAAAAGTTTATAGAACTCTTGGCACCACAGAAAGAAAGCTGTAACAGGTGATGAGAGATGCAACTGAACAGTAAGGTGTACATGGGAAATCCTGAAATGGCCCTCCTTCACTATAAATTATGTAAGAGCGTGTCTTCCTGCTGGTACAGTAACTTTTTCATTGTCTATATATAAGTGCAGTATAGGCTGTGTTGTCCTCTCTAATGCCAGAAGACATATAATACCAGGATGTATACTTTATGCTTTTTGGTACAAAGGGAGAGTCCTTGATGTATGGAGTTTGAAATGTTAGTGTGGGCATACCCCCCCCCCATGACTGATAGACTAGAAATCAATATATTCCTGTGTGATACTTAGGAGATGGAATCATAAGTGGGCTGTCATACCAGCCACATGACTCTTGTGACTGATGTGGAGCTGTTCATGAGGAAAGCGCATAACCTTGTAAGAGAGAACTCACAATTACCAAAGCTTATTGACATCCTTTACGGGATCTTCTGAACTAGCCAGTGAAAAAGTAAGAGAATTATTTGGAAGTGCTGCTTTTCTTTTTTCTTTTACAGCTAGGAGTTAGAGGACATATGAAAATAAGTAGAAAAATGGCCTATGATAGTAACCATGTCTGGGGTTAAAACATGTGCAGTGTGTGGGAATAACTCGACAGTGTAGAGGAAGAGCTAGAGCACAGATACCCCTTAGGCCTTTCCTTTTAATAGAGAAGAAAGAAAAATTCTGTGACTCAACATGCATATAGTGTCTGTGATTATCAGATAATAGTTTACTTTTGAACAGTTTACATTGTGAAAGGTTTTTCAAGATGAAATAAGAGAGTCTCTTACAGGGTATGCAATAGGCTTTGGGAGATGGGCAGCAGATATGATCAACATCATTACTGTGGAGGCACAGAAAATAAGTAATTAATCTATTTATTCCTCTATAAGACGATGTGAGGTTCCCTAATCTGAGCCAACAGGAAGGAGATAAGTCCATGGCAGACTGGGTCTTAAGAGCCCTTAGGACAACTTGATTGTCATCAACAGAAATCTTCATGAATACCCAGTATTAGAAAACTAGAAAATGGGTAGGCATTTACAAAATTAACTGGGTATGTCCAAGGCAGTATTTGATGCTCAACTCATGAAGCCAGAGCAGGATGTGCTTGGATGAATGCTAAGAAAGTGGTTGATTCATCAGGGACCTTGGGGTTGGTATGGAGCCTCAAGTTTTTTGCTGAGTCCTATAGTAGGATATGATGTTCATTAGCTAGAAAGGGCTCTGACAGATCTGATTTAGACTCACATGTAAACGAATGCGCTTAAGCAATCAAAAGTGAGTGTGGAAAAAAGTAAGGGGAATCAAGAGAGTCTACCTGGGTTAGTCAAAACCAAATGTTGTGCCATTCTTATCCAGCCACTTTCTAAGGGATAAAGGAAAAAAAAACAGAAAATGGAATATATGCTTTTGCATATCTGGAAGACTTTGAAACCTGAGCCAAAATTCAGTGAAAATATACAGAACAGTGCAAGACAAAAATATAAGGATTATTGCAGAACAGTAATTTCCTCTGAGTAAGGGACCAGCATTTGTCTCCCACAGGAGAACATGATGAGTGTGATATACAATCACTAAGCCAAGAGAACTTGCCTCACACAAGGTTTGGCCAATGAAGATGCAGCAATGAATTACATCTAGGAATTGCACTAGGGAGCCTGTGTCACATTGTATATGTGAGCATATCTCTATTCTCTTTCTTGTTCCTAGAATGAACATAAAATTGAGTGACAGCCCCAAGTAATCTAGAGTTAGAGAGATGCTTCACAGCACTGTAGGGACATCCCAGGATGAGAAGATAGGACTTCTCATGAAAAATGACTAAGGAGTGTGCTTCATACCCACATCGCTACATCCAATATCGATCTTTTGAGAAAACAATACAAGTAATGAAAATTTTTCTTTGATTTAGTTGAAGTTTCTCTTCAGTAACTTTCTAACTCATCTCCTGATTCCTAAAAGCAACTGGTACTCTGTTAGAATGTGTAACAGAAGAACTTCAGAGACCCTGCCTACCCATTGCAAAACAATTTTTTTCTACTTGTGACGATAATCTCTTTAATGTTTACAGATTTAGAAAAGCACCTGAGTGATGTAGAGGTACCTAAAGGAGAGAGGACAGCAAATCAGTTTGCATAGGGTACAAATAGCAGATACACATGCAAAATTTATTGGGAACATCAATGTTAAGGTAAAAATAATAGACTATATTTTATAAAATCTAAACAAGTGTAAAGATTTTAAATTAAGATAATCTCTATAGGTGGAAAGAAAAAAGATTCTCTTAAAAGTCATAAAGTTATTCAATAAGAATGCAGGTTCGAGGGATGCTTTATAACCCTGGAATTTGATGGACAGTAAGATGCCTGAGGAGTGCATATATTATAAGCATCCTTTTATGTACTTTATCCCTTATTGTTGATTACTACAAGAATAACATAGTAATGTCTGATTGCTGAGGACACCACGGACTTTGTTGCAGGCTGTAGAGTTGTAAGTATCCTAGATGTTGGATAATTTTAAGAGTGGCATACATGTTGACAGGGACAAGTAGTTATCTTGATAGTCCTGCTCAGCTATAGATCCTGTGTGTTAAAACAACAAGATATTTCTAATATTGCAAGAGTGGCATGACTCTCATGGGTATAGTGTAAGGCTGTCTGCATTTATTGAGGTCCTGTTAAATAAAGAAGAAAATTCATATCTGACTATTAAACACAGTCAAATCTTGTAGCTGAGTTGGTCATAGGCTCATACGACATATGCAATACACTGCAATTTTAGAGAAAATATAGGAAATGGGACAAGACACAATTTAAATGCCTAAAGTAGGGAGGGTGGGAATGCTGTCTATCCTATGAGAATTATGTGGTCATTCGAGATTTGTGTCAAAGTCACTTTTATTTCCTCAGAGGAAGGGATGAGTTGAGAGCCATACCCAAGCTGGTAAATACTGACTTGGACTGAGCCCAGCACGTGTCTTTCACTGTGCTAACTATATCTAGACCTAGGCCTTGAAGCTTCTAGACCTAAGCTTAGGAATAATTAGAATGGAGAAAGAAATACTCTGGGGTTAGCTGAAGTCATGTATCAGTATAGCTTAGGTATAGTTCTTCTCTAATCCCCTCCTCTGCAGAAACTAAAACTATATTACACAGATACAAAAAAAGTATTCTTCTTATGAAAACAAAGATAGTTCATTTACCAAATTGCACACATTTTCTGGACATGCTTTTAAAATTTTAATATAATGATACATGCTTCATAAAAACAGGTAATATTAACATGCATTTAATACTAATCCTATGTCCATATGCTTTAATTTCAAAAGGTCCAGAATACCACTAGCTCCAACACAAGTGGATTCACACATACTTATTCACTATAATTTTTCGGATTTTTCCTGTAATATACAATGAATCTGAACCCTCTCAGGCTCAGTATGTACTCTTACCCTGCTGTCTAATGCATACTTATATTTCAACAACAAATTAAAATTCTCAACCCCCATTGCAAGAAAATATGACAAAAAAAATTTGCTTTTTTCATCACAAGCAAATGCATATTATAAAAAATGCTAAAGTAGACTATAGAAAGTAATAAAAATTTGTGGTTTTCACCCACCATTTTTTGATAAGTGCAGATATAGTGCATACACAAAATATTTGGATGAATGTTATCAAAAGTTATTCACTAAAAGTTAATATTTTAAAAATTACTTTAAACAGAAACAAGAGAAAATGACCATTACTTGTTAAGTTGGTTCCAATATTAATTTTGTCACATTGAAGAGAAGGGTATTTGAAATGATTGACCTGAGGTATGAAATACTCTAGGCATAACTAATGCAGGACAATTTAAGCCAAGCCTTGATTAGAATTACAGTAGTATAGTGACAGGAGGTAAATTATCTCTAAGGCAGGCAGGAGATAGTACTTGATATAAATTTGAAAGTTATATCAATATGTCTCTATTATTTTGAAAGTTCTTCTCACTGATGTCTTTCTTCATTTATTTATTCATTCTTCCAGTGACATTTTATTGAGTTTATATTATAGTTCATGCATTCTGAAACTCAGAACTATGAAGGAGCATGAGAAATCATAAGGCCTTTCCTCCATTAGCAAATATTTCAAAATTATATCACACCAATGGATTATCTAATAACACCGAATTAACTGTGAAAATATACATACATATAATATTATTCAGGTTGCCCAGGCTGTAATTTTGCATTTAGCATATATACACATTTGGATGTAATAACAATTAATGTAAAAAGCATCTATAAATTGGGGGAAAAAGCAAGGATGTTCATCTATTGGAGTTAAAAGGGAGAAAAGTCAGGGAAAATGATGAAATTACATTATAATTTCAATAAGTTAAAGAAATAATTAAAAATTACAGTAAAGAGGAACAGAAGAAACGATATAGCCACAAACTACTAAGTGTGGCAGAACCTTCATCTGATGAATAAAAATTTCAAGGAGCCAATCACTGGGCAAGTAGGCGGGACTTCTGGGTTGTTGGGAGGAAGAGGGGAAGCAGGAGAAAAGATAAGGTCTTTTTGATGGGAGATTTCAGAAGACACAATGTAGATAGGCAAGGCCCCCGGTTTATGTGGTAGATGTGCTGGGATCTGCTACCAGAGGACTTAGAATAGCACAGAAACTAGGGCGCTAATTACTTTGCCCAGAGATTGTGTTACCTGTGTTCTAAACTAAGATTGTGTGGTGTTTTTCCTTTTGCAGCAACTCAGCTGGGTACCAGAGAAAGATACACTGTCAGGGCACCGGAGTCAGCCACGGGAATTTGGAAGCATGGTGAGGCATGGGAACATAGTGAGCTGAGAGATTTCATAGCTCAGAGTCCGAGAGTCTGCCTGGCTTCTCAGGCTGGCCTCTCCACAGGTGCCTAGCCAGTGGTAGTGTGGATTGCTTTTATAATATTTCTGACTACAGTTAAGTACATAGATGAACATACATAGAAGAACAACACTGTGAAGAAAGCATCTTCATTATTGAATAATATTTGATTATATGCTTAGAAAATGAAAATTTCCAACATTTATTACAGTGTTACAACTTTATTACATATAATATTTTTTGGCTGATTCTGACAAAAATCATTTTATGCAAAACATTTAAGGTAACACGAAGGATTCTGCCATGGATAGTATTACAGATTGCTCCAACAAAAACACAATGAGGAGATTTGCTTGGTGATTTTAGTGATGAAATCTATTAACTAAAATCTTATCACAAAAGTTACAGACCCTTAGGAACAAATAAATAGGAGGTATTAATTGACTGAGCCCTATAATTTATTAGGTACATATAAATTAAGTAACTTATTTCAAAAATTGCAAGGAGATTCAGATTTGGATAGTTCAAATCCAATTCATCTATCAGTTGAAGCAGAAAAAGAATTAACTCTTGTAGAACAAAGACAGCAATAAACATATGTGGGCCAAATTCACCCTACATTGATTGTATTTTGGTCATTTTGCCTTCAAGTTCTGCTACTGGGATCATTATGGAAAGGGAAGATACTAGAATGGAATGGAATTTCTTAGATCATAAACAAGTAAAAAAATTAAGGCATATATAGAACAGATTTCTGAATTTATTATAAAAGGTAGAATAAATCTAAGTCAATTGTCAGAAACCTATATGACTGAAATTTTAGTACCTCTTATAAATTCTGAGATTAAATCATTATTGTTTACCAATGAAGAGTGGCATAGAGCTTGTAGTAACTACTTGGGCAAAATTAATAATGAATATCAAGAAAACAAATGTATATTGCTTATAAAAGGAACCAATTGGATTCTTCCCTGTATTGTAAAGAAAACACTAATTTCAGAGACACCAACATTCTATACTGATGCAAACAAGATGGGGACAGAAGGTTACAAGTCAGAACAAATAAGCAAGGTGATCAAAAGTCTATATACTTCTGTTCAAAACTCAGAATTGTATGCAATCCTTACAGTATCATTAATTACCCTGAATCTCTTAGTATAATTATTGATTCTTTATATGCAGAAAATGCTATTTTGCATATGTCTGCTGAATTTGTATCAGATAACTCAGAATTAATTTATTTCTTATGCAATTGCAGCAGGCCATTACAAGGTAGAAACCATCACTATATATTACTCATATTTGGCTCATAAAAGTTTTCCCAGTCCATTAGCTCAATAAACGAGGGAACCAACAAACTGCTAAAAGAAAATGTGTTAGAAAGTTCAAAATTTTATGATAAACACGTGGAAGAGTTTTAAAATTTTTTCTCTCACTTGGCAACAAGGAAAACAAATAATAATAACAAAATGTCCTACCTGTTCTCTCTGCAACAAACTGCATTATTTGCTGGTAGTTACCCTAGGAGAACCAAAAGATATGAAACCAAGCAGATGGATCCTTTTCATTTTGCAGAATTTAGAATACAAAGGTGTATACACCATACCAATGAAATATACTCAGGTTTTCAGTGGACAACCGCTGTAAGTTCTGAAAAGGCTGATTGTGCAATTACATATTTACTAGAAATAATTGCAATTATGGGAATGCCTGAATAAATTAAAACGTATAATCTTCCCACATATGTAAACAATAAGGTGAAGCAATTTGCATATTGCAATTTATAGCACATTACTGGTGTACCACACAATCCCATAGTATAAGCAGTTATATAGAGAGTCAATCATGCATTAAAAGTGATTCTGATTAAACAAGAAAGAAGAGTAAATCCACCCAAGGACAGACTAAATAACTTAATACTAAATTTCCTTAGTGTTAGTGAAAATGGAACAGCAGCTGTGAGACACTGGGTTATTGAAAAAAACTGAGGAATTAGGCCAACAAATATACTATAAGGATGTGTTGATATTCGAATGGAAACTTACAATAGTTATAAGATGGGAACATGGTTATGCATATTCTACAGGGAATGAAAGATATAGTTACAAGGAAAACTTACAAAGATTAGATTTGACCAGAGAAATCCTCTTATCAGCTGAGACATGTATATCCTTACAAAGCAAATAGCTCAGGTGATGCATTCTCACAGACTGAGTACTGATTTCTCCAAAATATGGATGCAAATCAACTTCAAATGAGATAGCCCAACTGATTAATCACATAGGACTGGACAACACAGAGACTGGACAACACGTAGACTAGAAGACAGCACAGAGACCAAACAGAGACAGAGTAACAGAGATGGGACAACAAATGCTACAACTTGATTTATTACAGACTAGCCATTTTTCCACTGTGACTCAAACAAGTATTTTTGCCCCAATTATAAGAGGACTATCACCCTTGTCCCTTAAGTTGGGGTAGATGGTTTGGTCATTTGGTGTGTTAAGTTTGTTAGCTAGTGTGGTGGATTGTGATTTGTTATATTCAAGAAAGAAACAAAGTAAAGCTGATTAATATATACTGATAGAAATTTAGGGCTGTTCTCTTTGAATTGCTTTATATTGATAGAAATTTAAGGTTGTTTTGTCTGAATTATTGTATGTTGATATAAATGTAAGGGCTTTTTTTATACCATATTGTACATAAGCTATAAGCTATATATTTTAACTGGTGTCATGTTCTACTTTGATGATTCTTCTAATTATTGCTACTCTGTGTAGATTGTTAATGTTACAGGAAAGACAGCTTTTTTTAAATGGAAAGGGCAGTATAAAGTGGAAATTTCTGCGTTCTTTGGATGTTTTTCTGGCTGCTGTCTTATGAGGGATGGTTTTGTTGAAAAGATACATGAGAGGATGTTTCTCTGAGCCTGACACCTGAGAGGATGGGTGATGTTAGGAAAGAGTGTAAGATAGAGAATGATGCTTCGTGCATTGTTTTGACTTGCAACACTTTGCTAGCCTTCACTGATCTTAGCTTGTTGTTACTGTAGACAGAAACACGCCATGTTTGCTGATTGGACTGGATTGACAGTAAGTCATGTTTTCAATCGCCCAAAAAAATTTACTTCTAAACAGGTTCACGCACCCTTGTATATTAATCATCTTTCTCACCTGTCTTTAGTTGGTGTGCTACACAGGACGTTTTAGCATCTAAGAAACTTATTAAAGTATGTTTTGAAAAGTAAAAGTCTACAAGTCACTATGAAAATTAGGATAGAAGATCTCCAAATACAACTACACACCAACAAAATGTGCTCAATATATACAGAGTAGGCTATCATTCACTCCTAAAAACAAAAATTGTATTATTTATAAGAAAATGAATATCATAATGTTCATTTTCATATTCAGAATTTAAAATTACACACACAAGCACAAATGTTTATAGCTATGTACATAAGCATATTCATGTGTATGTACACTTTTCAAAGAAATTAGATGGATAACTGTTTGGAAGGAGGAAAAGGATGAGCGAAAGAAATGGTAGGATAAGAAAGAGGTTATGAAGGATGAATATAAAAAATACATGTTATAAAAGTATGAGAATGTCAGTTCGAAATCCTTCAAGTAAACAGTAAAAGTCACTCAACGATCCTGAGAGCTGGAACATTTTGGTAAGAGCACTGTTTGTAAATGCATGAGAATTTCAAATTTCTAACTCCCACATGAATATGCAGTGAGTTCCTGTAACCCTGTAGGTGGGAGGTATAGGTAGGCAGGTAGATAACCAGAAACTCAGGGGGCAAATTAGTGTAGCCTGAAAAGCAACATTTAAGTTTATTCTGAAACCTCGCACAAAATGAGGTGAAAAGAACATGGGGAAGACCTACATATTCACTGACTCATTAATGTAGCCTGACCTAAAATGCAAACTGAAACTGAATGCCATAACATACTCATTAATGTACTTCAGGAATATAGACAAATTATATCTGTGCACATACCACACAGAGAGGAGTGTGTATGATAGAGAAAGAGAAAGACAGAAAGACAAGAACTGAGAATTAGTAAGACAATAGACTAAAAGTGATGAAATTACTAGAAATATTATAATTTCATATAGACCTTTTGGCCTTTCATAAATGATAATATTGACTTGTGACCCAACCTGGTTGCCTATTCCAAATGGTCTCTATCCATAGCATATTAACGTCTACCTAAGAATACTTAAAAAAGACTTGAAAATCCTTCAATTGTTACCTTGCTCTCATCAATTGAATCAACACTAAAATGAATCAAGGTGCTACCCTCCTTTTCCAAATAATGACTTGATTTGAAACAGGTTTCACAATTTTTCTTCTGGTTTAGAAGAAAGGAGACCTCAGCCATAGAAACTGATCAGAATTACACAAAACGATTGATAATTATAGCATGTCCCGATAATTGACTTTTGTATAATGTCTCAAATGCGTGAATAACTTGAGATTAACAATATTCAATACCTTTATGGGTGGGTTATCTTTATCTCTCCACTGGAAGGTCTGCCTGGCTATAGGAGGTGGCCACTTCTGGCTCCATATCTCAAACTGCAAGGAGTCTCAGCTAAGGTCACCCTACAGATTCTTTCAGGCCTCCTCTCAGCCAGGTCTGGCAAATACTAGGGAGGCTACCCTGCGTGCCACAGATTTCTGTTCACATTCCTAGCCCCACGACAATCTGTTCCCCTCCCTGTTTCCTCTCCTACCCAGTTTTCTCCTTTCATCCACCTCCACTGTCTATTTTACTTTCGCTTCCGAGTAAGGTTCACTAAAGAACAACTTTAAAACTGGAAATAAAAATGTCCCATCCTGTTGGCACAGATCTGTAATCCCAGGAGTACTTGAAAAGCTGAGGGAGGAAGAACAAATATTACATGTCAGTATGGGCTATACAATAAGTTCAAATCAAGTCAAGGCAAGTTAGTGAGAGCTGACTCAAAAAAAAAAAATCGAAACCTGAGCGGGGAAAATGCTGCAATGATCGTATGTCTTAGGTGAATTCTGCAATTATATACCTGTTCATACACTACAAACACACACACATGCACACATACACAGACACACAGACACACACACACACACACACACACACACACACACACACACACCACACCACACCACAAAAAAAGAAGGGAAAAGTTAAAACCTTAGCGAATACCTGAGTAACTTTATGAAATTCTATTAAATATTCTGCCATGAAAATTTTCTAGTTGACAACATGAATTGTGGATGTTTATCAAGACATTTTATTATTCGATTATTAATAGTGTTATGGAAACTGAATCATTTATTTTACCACAAGAATTATTGGTTAACATTTAGCTAACAACTAAAGAGTTTCTCAGTGAAACCACACGAAGATTGTAAAGGAAAGATTGGCCTGGACAGAGGATACTGGCTTATCCTTCAATATCACGGACCTTCATCCTCAGCATCCTCCCAACACACTGAATTGTATGGACTTACATACTGATATACACAAGACACTTCAACTTCACATGGGTTATCTTCAAGAGGTCAGGATTATTAAAAACTTTAGCAAAACACAGGTCAATATAAATGTATTCTTGTTTGTACTTACATTGCCATCATGTAAATGTATTCAATAAAAAGTTGATGGATAGAAAACCATTTGATCAGTCTTTTGTGATGAGAGAATGACCTTTGACTCCTGATTCTGCTGAACGATGGCATGATAGACGTATATTGTGGTGTACAGAATATGCAGTGCTGAGACTCAATCGAGCCTTGTCCATACTACTCAACAACCACTGTACTAAATGGAACAGGTAGCCACATCTCTGCCTGTCTTTTTTAAATACAGCACGATTAACACCAAAAGGTGCAAGCATGCTTTGAAAATATAGTAAGTGCATTTTATACACAGTGCACTAAGACTAGTATGTGGTCCTATCCGATTAAGACAAGTATCGTTTTCCAAAGAATTGTTTCAATCAAACTGAACTTAGAGCGAGAATTTACATTTTCTTTAACATGTGGCCTAGAAAATTTCAATTAAAATGCTTCCATGTCTATTGTGGAAGCTTCTCATTGGGTGAGTGGCATGAAATCAGTGCAGGTGAAATGCAGTAGTAAATTTGCACCAGGTACAGGAATGCCTCAACAGGAAGATAAGTAGCAGGTTGAACGGTGTGCTTCTGCATTACTTAGTGAGACCCCGGCAAAGACAAAGGTAGTTACCTGCTTTACAGACTGACAGCTGCCTGTCAACTGTGTAATACTGAAAAGTCACTTTGTTGGAACAGCAAAGACAGAAATTAGAATAGCCACCCTAAATTTTAGGAGACGTAAGACAAAAGATCAGCAAAATACTATTTTTATAATAAGTTAAATCCAAAAGGGGTGAAATAAAGAATAAATTGGAAATACTAAATACCAGTTTTTATTGTATTATATTAAAATCTTAAGATTCATCCAAATTAAAGTTATAATTATATTAATTTCTCCAAAATCTTGGAACAAAAAATGTACTATTTATTCTTTTGCAAACATATTTACTCATGATTTTTCTCAAGAATATCTTACATATTTTATAATCTTTTCCAAAAATATGTAGAAGCCAAGCACACTAATGGTAAGATTCAAAAACTATATTTGATTGTAATCCAGTCTGAGCTATCCTAGAAACAAATTATGTATTAATTTTTCTTAATTTCCTCATGCTAAAGATAATGTTTAGTTTTAACTGATCTATAAATTTTTCAAACTGTTTTGTAATGATTCATGATAAACATGTATTATATCATGTTTAGACCAGTTTATATATATATGGATAGATAGATATATAGATATATAGATAGATGGATAGATAGATAGATAGATAGATATAGATATAGGTGTATGCTTCAATTTATTATATTTTATGATGATAACTTTCTGTTTTTGCTACTCAAAGCAGAGTAAGTTACTGCAAAAAATGAAGCTGTATTATTAATATTAATATATACTTTAAATCTCATATTTAGAATACACATGGTACATAAACAATTGTTTGGTTTGAATGATCTTTCTTTGGTATGAAGCACTTACTAGAGGTGCCATGTATAGAGAAAAATTAGATGCACACCAAGTGTAGTCCATATGACTAAAGATGCTAACACCATAAATTAGTTTGCATTATAATCTTTTGTAGTATGATTTATCTTTATTTTTTAAGATAGTTAGCAATATAAGTATCTTGAAGCAGGAAGATAGTGGAAATCCTGAGACTTACAATTACTTTGACACAAGAAACTGTAGTTACAGGGCTACTTGAGTACAAGAGTTGATCCAGAAAAGACTAGCTGATTATTTTACATAAAAGCAACATTTTTTCAAATGTAATGATTATTGTCATTATTTTTCATGTGGGATAACAAATCTTCAAAGAGTGAGCCTCGGCCAGCACAGTTGATTGCTCAGGGATAATGCAATAAAGACTTACATTTGTACACACCCAAATCTCCCTAGAGGAACACATAGACAGAATTGGATTGATTAATATTTCACAAAGCCATTATCCAGTAGTTCTGAGAGTTTCTTATTGACAATATCAACAGCTGTGAGGAGGTAGTCTGCATAATAAATGTGCAAATACAGATATAGAAAGGCCTTAGAAGGAGAACGCCTTTTAATTTAATAGACAGGTTACTGGAAAACAGCTTGTCAGGTATTCTAACTCCACGCCAGCTCTGAGTCATGATGTTCAGTTGTAAGTTATTCAGAATCTTCTGAGGTGGATGCATCCAAACATGGGATGACCTGAACCTTCAATACTGAACTCATTTGCATAAATGACATCTAAGGAGTCATTAAATTATAATGTTCATACTGAGAAGTTATGTGGTTATCTTAACAGAATAGAATTTGTTGGCTTGACCCAGACACATATGATGAAAGGTCAGATAAAAGAATAAGAATCAAACAAACATTAAAGACATAATAACTGCAAATTACTAAGGCCTGGAAAGCAGAGTCTTATACCTCTTCTTAATTCATTTTCATCATCTATTTAATCAAACTACTGTCAGTTCAAACGAGTGCAGGGAATGTTTGAAAAAATGACTAAATTTTTAAAAATCAATGAAAGACTCAAAGGTGAAATATCCATTAAAGGCAAATAGAGAAGGTCCTGGAATGTTGTCTAAGCTTTGCAAGCAGACGTGATGATTTATCATTGCAGACATAGTCTGTGATTTCATCTGAAGTAAGTTACCAGAAATAGACAGTTGGAACTCATCACTAGTTGTGCTTCAATGGGAAATGTTCCATGAAAGATGAATATTTTAAATATTATTATAAATTACAGAAAGCTGAAATATTTCAAAAAACTGAATTTATGACTGACATAATACAGAGATATATGAATACAGAAAATACTCATATTTATTTATGCATATTTACATTAACCATTCAAAGACTTTATTAATACTATGAGGAAGCAATACATTAATGTATTATTATTGTAACAACTATTATTGATATGTCTGAGGAAACTTTGATGAATATATACTCTCAGGTGTCTATATCTTTCTGATATATGTCTTTATCTCAAAGGTTGAATATAATTTTAAAATTAGATAAAAAATAACCAAATTATAGAAGGTGAAACAATATTAATAGAGAAGTCAATAAACTAGATATTGAATGACTAACAAAATCATGAATGTTAAATTATTTTCAATTAATAGAATTAAAATTATAATACACTAAAATAGCATCTCACTCCAATTAGAATAGCTACGATCAACCCAACAAAGTTTGAGCAATGACCACACAGAGAAAGAGTAGTATGTGTGTGGTATTAGTGAAACAAAGCTTGAAGCTACTTGGAAAACAGTAGACAGTTTCCTCACAATTCAAAGAATAGAACTAGCAAATGATTCAACAAAGTACTGCGCAAGTATCAAAAGAGAACTAGTATGGCAGGAAGATATTTACAGTCTTGTGTTTATTGCATCTTTATTCAAATACCTAAAGTTTTACATAACCAAGACACAGCTCCAGAACACTAGATAATTATACATAGTGTGAATGAACCATGGGATGTTATTCATCTAGCTGAAAGGAATCACTGCCAAATGTGCTCTAGACAACTTGCCAGGCAATTCACTAAATGAGATGATCCAGGAATCAGAAATATGAAGCATACCTATTCCTTTGTAGGAGGCTTAAAATTATCCTTTTTCAAAGAAGCAGATTCAACCATGTTCGGTGAACACTAAAGAATAGGAGAAAAGACAAGATGGCGAAAAATCTGCATTCTGATCCAAACACGAGTAGATATGAGAAAGAGTGAAGGTGTCTCAGGACTCTAGAAAAGAATGGGTTACAAAGAAATTAGGATGTGTTTTAAGATTTCTAGATAAGATGAAGACCTCTAACATATAGAATATTATATTAGAATGTAGATGTTTTTATTACCCCAATTTGTTCTAACACTATCATATAGAAGAAGGAAATTAATTAGTATCTACAATTTTTGATTAACATGATTTGATCTAACATTATCTTAGGGTATATTTTATGAGAGGTACCTGTGAATTATGTGACAATTAATTGCATGTAACCATCGGAGTCAAAAAACTGCATCAAACATAACAGAATCAAAGTCCTTAAAACTAGATCTGGAAAAAAGTTAACTTTTAGTATAAAACTTGAAGCAGAGATCAAAAATAAACATTGTATTTTGATTACAAAAGTTGTATAATACGGTAAAATACAGAACTCTGATTGGGAAGCATTTCTCTTCATTAGAGATCTGTCAATTCATTCTACAGGAGAAATTTTTCCATTCAAATGTAACCCCAAGGACACTAATACATAAATGTTTCAAGGACATAAATCAATTTTAAGCGAAGCAGGAAGAAAGGATAGAATTGGTAGCACTTAAACTGTCTGCAGTCCACTTTAGCACTCTTCCTCCAAGTTTCCCTTTCTGAGGATTTTTCTATGGTGAGACACAGGCCATTCACTGAGTAGGGCAAGGACTAAATGCTGTGAATACAATTAGAGCATCAAAATATTCACAGTCATATTGTGTGAGCCAGACATGTGCACAACATTTATCATGCTCAAATAAGACAGATTAGAGGTATAAGAGTGCCTTACCACATGATAAAAGTGACATACATGATAACATTTTAAGGAAAGCTTTGGAAAACATTTTACAAAAACATTCCAAAATTACATTTGAGGATACAGTGGAAGTCTACTTATTTATAAAAGGGCATTTGTCATCTTCCAGAGCATTGGATTTCTGCTTTTCAGACTGTGTTCTCTATTGACTGTACCCAGGTACCTGTAATAGCCTTGGCTTTCTTAGAACAGTACCTTGTGAGAGCTGTCATTGTCATCGTTTCTACATAAATTGTAATTATTTTTATACCTAAAATTTTTATGGGTAACGATGAATTTTAGTAAGTCCTTAAAATAGTTTCTTACTGGCATACTGTTATACCATACTTGCATTGTCTAGGGCTCATGAAATTAAAATATATAATATTATTATTAACATCGGCTTACATATGGCTCAAGTAAGTGGTAGAGAGTTGTATATTGGATATGTGCTTTCCCAGATTAACTTAATATTTATTGTCTATTAAGGATTACTTATCCAACCACCACATTTTCAGTATTTAATTTACTGTTAAATGAAAAGAAATATTTATAATAATAATTAAATCCTACACATTTAAAGCAGCATAGATCAAAGTAAGGAATAAAGACAGAAAAATGTGTACTGCTTGGACCCACTCACCAAAGTTACAAGTAAATAATGATATTCAGAGACCAGAGAGAGTGAGAGAATCAATGGAGAAAAGCTGACTGAAGGGAAGCTAACATAGGGAGAACAGATTCTGTGTACTATTCTGAGCACTGTGAGCTATGGATAGTGAACATGCATCCTAAGATTCAGAGGATTAGGATATGGTATTTTGAGAATTTGCACCACAACAAATGAGTACACTTTGCTATCATTTGATTAACTGATTTGAACATGAAACATGAATTAATTAACTGGTCCCTTTATTATTCTTCTTAGTATCCAGCAAGTCAGGTCAACTATAATAGGTGTTTATCAAGAGCCATAATAAAATCTGTAGTGAAAGTCACATAGTGTTGATAAATCCTATATTGATACTGAAAAAGAAAAACACATTACAAAGAGTAACAATAAAAATACATCCTTCTGGAAATCCACAAGCCCAAACTAATGCACAAATATGTGAAATGACATTGGAGGATTTACTGTGCTTTCCCCATTAAATTTGTAGAAACTTTAAGACTGAGTTGACGAAATAAATGAGTGTAAAAAAATCTGTTTTAGGGTAGCATAAAGCTGTATATCATTATACAAAAGTTCCTTTGCAAAAGAAAAAACTGTGATATTATTTACTGAGAGTTTTCAAATGCTTGTGAATAAGGAAATCATCTTACCATAATTAAAATTTCAATCAAAGGAGAATACAGTTATTTAAACAGTTAATTTGCATTCCATATAAAATATGGTAATACAGGCTGCACCTGTATGTTTAAGAGACTTTAAATATGAACTGTTAAGATTGTCTCTAAAAGTACAAAGGAAAAATTTAAAATATCATAAATTCATTAGCAGCTAAATAATTTTTGTTTGAAGTAATTTATTCTACTTTTAAGTAGTGTGGCCTCTTATGTTTTTAATTTCATATACAAGTGATTTATGATTTCTATAGACACATTACATTCTCCATCTTGGACTGTATTTAAAACTACATATTTTATGAGTTTCTTAAAAAATATAATGAAGATTTTTGCCTTCAACATTTCAAAAGCCTTTCTCAAATGCAAAGTAACACTTTCCTTAAGAATGTAGTGTAATTTTTTGTTTTAATTTTTGGGGGGACACAGATACTTTCCTTGGTTCAGTTCTAGAGTATAAAATAAAAGAATAAAACTTCCGTGTGGAAGTGTTTGGTAATTTCCACCATCATCTTTTCAAGACATTTAAACACATTATAAAAGATGAAGGGAGACATAAAAGTACAATAATCACTATGTGTATTCTTAGCTGAAATGAATGTAATAGCGGCATGGCTATATAATTACTTTGAAATATTCTCTTCTGAATAGATTTTACAAGAATTACTGAGAGAAATGACTTGTATCTTTGCATAATACCATCGGCAGGCTATTCTCTAAGAGAGTTTTGTGTTTGATTCACTCTTAAGAACAGATACTAGTAGGCCTTCAGTAATTATCCTCTTATCAGGAGAAGAAACACCACACTGCACAGGAAATTTAAGTCAAGCTTATTCTAATAATATTTCAAAGTGAAGTCTAATGACTAATACAACTATAATAATTGATATTTCCTTCATTATTCAAAGCCATAAGTAATACATAAAAACACAAATGACAATGCAGGATACGCTTGTATATCGGAGACACTGTATGTTTGCAAATGCAGAGTAATGTTCTCTCACAAGATATAGGAATTAATATCATGGAGACTTGGATATCAGGTTACAAATAAAATAAAAAATACAAAGAACTTTATTCTAATTCCATGAACTAAGAAACCAAAAGTGATCATTTGCTAAAACTCAACACCAAGGGATCATCCGGATTCTATGGTTTCTTGCTCCATCCTTTAAACAACTGGTTCTCAACCTTTGTCCTACTGTGATGCATTAATACAGTTCCTCATGCTGTGGTGATCATCAACCATAAATTTAATTTTGTTGCTACTCCATAATTGTAGTTTTGCTACTGGTGTGAATTACAAATTTAATGTCTGATATTCAGATATTCAGTATATCAGAGATGTAACCCCTTTAAAAAGGTCACTTTGTGCCAAATGGCAGCGTAAACCAGAGATTGAAAACCGCAGCTCTAAGTTTGTACAATTTGTCATGAAGATATGGTACAATTTTTACTATTATTACAAGCTTCACAATGTATACCCCCTTCTATCCTCATCGAATTTCCTCCCACACCTCCCCATAATTTTCACACCACCTGAGGACCCTGCCTCTTTCCCTTCCCTCTACTTTTGTTTCTATTCAACTTTTCCCTATTGTAACATCTCAAGTATGCAGGGATTCACTCCTTAAAGTGTTGTCGATGTAATCAAACACAAAATAAAATCTAATAATATATTTGACTTGTTATAAGCATGTTCCACTAGGTTCATAGTGGCCTTATTTGAGATAGCCAGAAACTGGAAAAAACCCAGAAGTTCCACAATAGAGGAATGGATGCAGAAAATGTGGTTCATTTACACAATGGAATACTACTCAGCTATTAAGAATGAGAACATGCGAAGTCCCACACCCGCAGATCCCGGCCCGCAGCAGCTCGCTGCTCCCAGACCCCGTGAGAGAGAGACCCAACCACCTGGTCAGGTGGGCACTCCTGAGGCTGCAGAGCGGAAGAGACCACCAACACTGCTCACCCCTGCCCACATCCCTGGCCCAAGAGGAAACTGTATAAGGCCTCTGGGCTCCCGTGGGGGAGGGCCCAGGAGTGGCAGGACCCCTGCCTGAGACACCGCCAGAACCTGAAGGAAACAGACCGGATAAACAGTTCTCTGCAACCAATTCCCATGGGAGGGAGAGCTAAACCATCAGAGAGGCAGACAAGCCTGGGAAACCAGAAGAGACTGCTCTCTGCACACACATCTCAGACGCCAGAGGAAAAAGCCAAAGACCATCTGGAACCCGGGTGCACTGAATCTCCCAGAAGGGGCAGCACAGGTCTTCCTGGTTGCTGCCGCTGCAGAGAGCCCGTGGGCAGCACCCCACGAGCGAACTTGAGCCTCGGGACCACAGGTAAGACCAACTTTTCTGCTGCAAGAAAGCTGCCTGGTGAACTCAAGACACAGGCCCACAGGAACAGCTGAAGACCTGTAAAGAGGAAAAACTACACGCCCGAAAGCAGAACACTCTGTCCCCATAACTGACTGAAAGAGAGGAAAACAGGTCTACAGCACTCCTGACACACAGGCCTATAGGACAGTCTAGCCACTGTCAGAAATAGCAGAACAAAGTAACACTAGAGATAATCTGATGGCGAGAGGCAAGCGCAGGAACCCAAGCAACAGAAACCAAGACTACATGACATCATCGGAGCCCAATTCTCCCACCAAAACAAACAAGGAATGTCCAAACACACCAGAAAAGCAAGATCTAGTTTCAAAATCATATTTGATCATGATGCTGGAGGACTTCAAGAAAGACGTGAAGAACTCCCTTAGAGAACAAGTAGAAGCCTACAGAGAGGAATCGCAAAAATGCCTGAAAGAATCGCAAAAATCCCTGAAAGAATTCCAGGAAAACATAAATAAACAAGTAGAAGCCCATAGAGAGGAGACACAAAAATCCCTGAAAGAATTCCAGGAAAACACAATCAAACAGTTGAAGGAATTAAAAATGGAAATAGAAGCAATCAAGAAAGAACACATGGAAACAACCCTGGATATAGAAAACCAAAAGAAGAGACAAGGAGCTGTAGATACAAGCTTCACCAACAGAATACAAGAGATGGAAGAGAGAATCTCAGGAGCAGAAGATTCCATAGAAATCATTGACTCAACTGTCAAAGATAATGTAAAGCGGAAAAAGCTACTGGTCCAAAACATACAGGAAATCCAGGACTAAATGAGAAGATCAAATTTAAGGATAATAGGTATAGAAGAGAGTGAAGACTCCCAGATCAAAGGACCAGTAAATATCTTCAACAAAATCATAGAAGAAAACTTCCCTAACCTAAAAAAAGAGATACCCATAGACATACAAGAAGCCTACAGAACTCCAAATAGATTGGACCAGAAAAGAAACACCTCCCGTCACATAATTGTCAAAACACCAAACACACAAAATAAAGAAAGAATATTAAAAGCAGTAAGGGAAAATGTCAAGTAACGTATAAAGGCAGACCTATCAGAATCACACCAGACTTCTCGCCAGAAACTATGAAGGTCAGAAGATCCTGGACTGATGTCATACAGACCCTAAGAGAACACAAATGCCAGCCCAGGTTACTGTATCCAGCAAAACTCTCAATTAACATTGATGGAGAAACCAAGATATTTCATGACAAAACCAAATTTACACAATATCTTTCTACAAATCCAGCACTACAAAGGATAATAAATGGTAAAGCCCAACATAAGGAGGCAATCTATACCCTAGAAGAAGCAAGAAACTAATCGTCCTGGCAACAAAACAAAGAGAATGAAAGCACACAAACATAACCTCATATCCAAATATGAATATAACGGGAAGCAATAATCACTATTCCTTAAAATCTCTCAATATCAATGGCCTCAACTCCCCAATAAAAAGACATAGATTAACAAACTGGATACGCAACGAGGATCCTGCATTCTGCTGCCTACAGGAAACACACCTCAGAGACAAAGACAGACACTACCTCAGAGTGAAAGGCTGGAAAACAATTTTCCAAGCAAATGGTCAGAAGAAGCAAGCTGGAGTAGCCATTCTAATATCAAATAAAATCAATTTCCAACTAAAAGTCATCAAAAAAGATAAGGAAGGACACTTCATCTTCATCAAAGGAAAAATCCACCAAGATCAACTCTCAATCCTAAATATCTATGCCCCAAATATAAGGGCACCTACATACGTAAAAGAAACCTTACTAAAGCTCAAAACACACATTGCACCTCACACAATAATAGTGGGAGATTTCAACACCCCACTCTCATCAATGGACAGATCATGGAAACAGAAATTAAACAGTGATGTCGACAGACTAAGAGAAGTCATGAGCCAAATGGACTTAACGGATATTTATAGAACATTCTATCCTAAAGCAAAAGGATATACCTTCTTCTCAGCTCCTCATGGTACTTTCTCCAAAATTGACCATATAATTGGTCAAAAACGGGCCTCAACAGTTACAGAAAGATAGAAATAATCCCATGCGTGCTGTCGGACCACCACGGCCTAAAACTGGTCTTCAATAACAATAAGGGAAGAATGCCAACATATACGTGGAAATTGAACAATGCTCTACTCAATGATAACCTGGTCAAGGAAGAAATAAAGAAAGAAATTAAAAACTTTTTAGAATTTAATGAAAATGAAGGTACAACATACTCAAACTTATGGGACACAATGAAAGCTGTGCTAAGAGGAAAACTCATAGCACTGAGTGCCTGCAGAAAGAAGCAGGAAAGAGCTTATGACAGCAGCTTGACAGCACACCTAAAAGCTCTAGAACAAAAAGAAGCAAATACACCCAGCAGGAGTAGAAGGCAGGAAATAATCAAACTCAGAGCTGAAATCAACCAAGTAGAAACAAAAAGGACCATAGAAAGAATCAACAGAACCAAAAGTTGGTTCTTTGAGAAAATCAACAAGATAGATAAACCCTTAGCCAGACTAATAGAGGACACAGAGAGTGCGTCCAAATTAACAAAATCAGAAATGAAAAGGGAGACATAACTACGGATTTAGAGGAAATTCAAAAAATCATCAGATCTTACTATAAAAACCTATATTCAACAAAACTTGAAAATCTTCAGGAAATGGACAATTTCCTAGACAGATACCAGGTATCGAAGTTAAATCAGGAACAGATAAACCAGTTAAACAACCCCATAACTCCTAAGGATATAGAAGCAGTCATTAAAGGTCTCCCAACCAAAAAGAGCCCAGGTCCAGACGGCTTTAGTGCAGAATTCTATCAAACCTTCATAGAAGACCTCATACCAATATTATCCAAACTATTCCACAAAATTGAAAGAGATGGAGCCCTACTGAATTCCTTCTACGAAGCCACAATTACTCTTACACCTAAACCACACAAAGACACAACAAAGAAAGAGAACTTCAGACCAATTTCCCTTATGAATATCGACACAAAAATACTCAATAAAATTCTGGCAAAGTGAATCCAAGAGCACATCAAAACAATCATCCACCATGATCAAGTAGGCTTCATCCCAGGCATGCAGGGATGGTTTAATATACGGAAAACCATCAATGTGATCCATTATATAAACAAACTGAAAGAACAGAACCACATGATCATTTCATTAGATGCTGAGAAAGCATTTGACAAAATTCAACACCCCTTCATGATAAAAGTCCTGGAAAGAATAGAAATTCAAGGCCCATACCTAAACATAGTAAAAGCCATATACAGCAAACCAGTTGCTAACATTAAACTAAATGGAGAGAAACTTGAAGCAATCCCACTAAAATCAGGGACTAGACAAGGCTGCCCACTCTCTCCCTACTTATTCAATATAGTTCTTGAAGTTCTAGCCAGAGCAGTCAGACAACAAAAGGAGATCAAGGGGATACAGATCGGAATAGAAGAGTTCAAAATATCACTATTTGCAGATGACATGATAGTATATTTAAGTGATCCCAAAAGTTCCACCAGAGAACTCCTAAAGCTGATAAACAACTTCAGTAAAGTGGCTGGGAATAAATTAACTCAAATAAATCAGTTGCCTTCCTCTATACAAAAGAGAAACAAGCCGAGAAAGAAATTAGGGAAACGACACCCTTCATAATAGACCCAAATAATATAAAGTACCTCGGTGTGACTTTAACCAAGCAAGTAAAAGATCTGTACAATAAGAACTTCAAGACACTGAGGAAAGAAATTGAAGAAGACCTCAGAAGATGGAAAGATCTCCCATGCTCATGGATTGGCAGGATTAATTTAGTAAAAATGGGCATTTTACCAAAAGCAATCTACAGATTCAATGCAATCCCCATCAAAATACCAATCCAATTCTTCAAAGAGTTAGACAGAACAATTTGCAAATTCATCTGGAATAACAAAAACCCAGGATAGCTAAAGCTATCCTCAACAATAAAAGGAAATCAGGGGGAATCACTATCCCTGAACTCAAGCAGTATTACAGAGCAATAGTGATAAAAACTGCATGGTATTGGTACAGAGACAGACAGATAGACCAATGGAATAGAATTGAAGACCCAGAAATGAACCCACACACCTATGGTCACTTGATTTTTGACAAAGGAGCCAAAACCATCCAATGGAAAAAAGATAGCATTTTCAGCAAATGGTGCTGGTTCAACTGGAGGGCAACATGTAGAAGAATGCAGATCGATCCATGCTTATCACCCTGTACAAAGCTTAAGTCCAAGTGGATCAAGGACCTCCACATCAAACCAGACACACTCAAACTAATAGAAGAAAAACTAGGGAAGCATCTGGAACACATGGGCACTGGAAAAAATTTCCTGAACAAAACACCAATGGCTTATGCTCTAAGATCAAGAATCGACAAATGGGATCTCATAAAACTGCAAAGCTTCTGTAAGGCAAAGGACACTGTGGTTAGGACAAAAGGGCAACCAACAGATTGGGAAAAGATCTTTACCAATCCTACAACAGATAGAGGCCTTATATCCAAAATATACAAAGAACTCAAGAAGTTAGACCGCAGGGAAACAAATAACCCTATTAAAAATGGGGTTCAGAGCTAAACAAAGAATTCACAGCTGAGGAATGCCGAATGGCTGAGAAACACCTAAAGAAATGTTCAACATCTTTAGTCATAAGGGAAATGCAAATCAAAACAACCCTGAGATTTCACCTCACACCAGTGAGAATGGCTAAGATCAAAAACTCAGGTGACAGCAGATGCTGGCGAGGATGTGGAGAAAGAGGAACACTCGTCCATTGTTGGTGGGATTGCAGACTGGTAAAACCATTCTGGAAATCAGTCTGGAGGTTCCTCAGAAAATTGGACATTGAACTGCCTGAGGATCCAGCTATACCTCTCTTGGGCATATACCCAAAAGATGCCTCAACATATAAAAGAGACACGTGCTCCACTATGTTCATCGCAGCCTTATTTATAATAGCCAGGAACTGGAAAGAGCCCAGATGCCCTTCAACAGAGGAATGGATACAGAAAATGTGGTACATCTACACAATGGAATATTACTCAGCTATCAAAAACAACAAGTTTATGAAATTCGTAGGCAAATGGTTGGAACTGGAAAATATCATCCTGAGTGAGCTAACCCAATCACAGAAAGACATACATGGTATGCACTCATTGATAAGTGGCTATTAGCCCAAATGCTTGAATTACCCTAGATCCCTAGAGCAAACGAAACTCAAGACGGATGATCAAAATGTGAATGCTTCACTCCTTCTTTAAATGAGGAAAAAGAATACCCTTGGCAGGGAAGGGAGAGGCAAAGATTAAAACAGAAACTGAAGGAACACCCATTCAGAGCCTGCCCCACATGTGGCCCATACATATACAGCCACCCAATTAGGCAAGATGGATGAAGCAAAGAAGTGCAGACCGACAGGAGCCGGATGTAGATCGCTCCTGAGAGACACAGCCAGAATACAGCAAATACAGAGGCGAATGCCAGCAGTAAACCACTGAACTGAGAATAGGTCCCCCGTTGAAGGAATCAGAGAAAGAACTGGAAGAGCTTGAAGGGGCTCGTGACCCCAAAAGTACAACAATGTCAAGCAACCAGAGCTTCCAGGGACTAAGCCACTACCTAAAGACTATACATGGACTGACCCTGGACTCTGACCTCATAGGTAGCAATGAATATCCTAGTAAGAGCACCAGTGGAAGGGGAAGCCCTGGGTCCTGCTAAGACTGAACCCCCAGTGAACTATACTATGGGGGGAGGGCGGCAATGGGGGGAGGGTTGGGCGGGGAACACCCATAAGGAAGGGGGGTGGGGAGGGGGATGTTTGCCCGGAAACCGGGAAAGGGAATAACACTTGAAATATATATAAGAAATACTCAAGTTAATAAAAAAAAAGAATGAGAACATGCAGAAGGGCACAAGTGAGCATGACTCAGTTCCCACTTGGGTGGGAGAAGAAAGCAACTACAAGGGGCAAGAAGGGAGGAACAGGAGAGGGAAAGGGGATAGGGTTGTGGGGAGAGGGAAACATATCTGGTATTGAGTGGGGAAAAAAAAACTGAAGCTCCGAGGGTCAACAGAAAGAATAAAAACAGGTGACCTCAGGAGTCACCTGAGATGAGGCTAAGATGAGGCTTCCAACAAATCTACAGTAGAGGAAGCCAGGGTCTGGGTTAGGTCAGAGAAGTTGCACCTAAACCTAAAGAGACTGGAGGCTCCTGGAAGTTTAAAGACTGGTGGGGTGGGTGGGATGGTGACATCTTTGTGGAGACAGGGAAAAGGGAAAGGGTCTGGGGGGTAGGACAGGTATGGAGAAGGTATGGGATGTTGAACCCTTGGGGATGGACTGGGAGGGGAATAAAAATCCGAAGTATAAACATAAAATAAATAAATAAAAGAAAATCTTATTTTAAAATATGACAATGGGGGAGAACTGGACCCTCAGAAGGGCAGAAAATCCTGAGATCTCACGGTGGACTGCCACTTCTGTTCACATTCCTGGCCCAAGAGAAACCTGCCTAGTGGACTCTGGATACAGGGATATAGGAGAAGTCAGTGGCAGGAACCTGCTGGTTTCTACCTGTGCCCGGAACTGAACTGAATCAGTCCCACAGCTCCTAGCACCAAAATCCCATGGGAGGAATAGCTGAACCCTCAGAAGTTTGGACAATCCTGGGACCTCATGGGAGAGCTCCATTTCTGCTCACATTCCTGACACAAGCAGAACCCTCCTAGTGCCCTCTGTGCCCCCTGCACACCAGGACCTAGGAGCAGTCACAGGCAGGTTTCTGCCTGTGCCAAGAGCTCAAAGCCAGTTGCCAGGAGCACCTTCACACCTGAGAGCAGGGGTAAGATCAACTCTTCTGCAAAAAGCAACCCACCTGGATGCTTCAGATCACACAAAGCCAGAAGTAGCTCTCTGTGCCCAGATCCAGCTGAAAGAAAATAGGTCTACAGGAGTGCTCACACACAGGCCTGTAAGAGGATCAAGTCACTGTCAGAGACAGTAAATGAAGGTAAAACCACAGACAACCTGATGACAAGAGGCAAGCACAGCAACCTAAGCAATAGAAACCAAGAATACTCACCATCATCAGAGCCCAGTTCTCCCACCAAAGCAAATACTAGATATCCAAACACACAAGAAAAGCAAGATTTGAATTTAAAATCCCATCTCATGATGATGATAGAGGACATTCAGAGGACATAAATAACTCCCTTAAAGAAATACAGGAAAAACAAGTAAACAAGTAGAAGCCCTTAAAGAGTAAACACAAAAATCCCTTAAATAAATACAGGAAAAACAGGTGAAGGAATCGAACAAAAGAATCCAGGACTTAAAAATTGAAATAGAAACAATAAAGAAAGCACAAAGGGAGACAACCCTGGAGATAGAAAACTTAGAGGAAGAGATCAGGAGTCATAGACACAAGCATCACCAACAGAATACAAGAGGGAGAAGAGAGAATCTCAGGGGCAGAAGATACCATAGAAAATATCTACACAGCCCTCAAAGATAATGTAAAACATAAAAAGCTCCTAGCCCAAAACATACAGGAAGTCTCGGACACAATAAGAAGATCAAACCTAAGGATAAAGGTATAGAAGAGAGTGAAGACTCCCAACTTAAACGGCCAGTATATCTTCAACAAAATTATAGAAGAAAACTTCCCTAACACAAAGAAAGAGATGCCCATAAACATAAAAGAAGCCTACAGAACTCCAAATAGATTGAAACAGAAAAGAAATTCCTCCTGTCACATAATAGTCAAAACACCAAATGCACAAAACAAAAAAAATATTATAAGCAGTAAGAGAAAAAGAACAAGTAACATACAAAGGCAGACCTATCAGAATTACACCAGATTTCTCTCCAGAGACTGCAAAAGTCAGAAGATCCTGGGCAGATGTCATATGGACCCTAAAAGAACACAAATGCTAGCCCAGGCAACTATATCCAGCAAAACTCTCAATTAACATACATCAAGAAACCAAGATATTCCAAGGCAACACCAAATTAATACACGATCTTCCTACAAATACAGCCCTAAAAAGGATAATAAATAGAAAACTCCAACACAGGAAAGGAAACTACAACCTAGAAAGAGCAAGGAAATAATATTCTTGCAACAAAACCAAAAGAAGAGTGACACACATAATTCCACCTCTAACAACAAAAATAGCAGTGAACAACAATCACTATTCTTTAATATCTATTAACATCAATGGACTCAATTCCACAATAAAAAGACGTAGACTAACAGACTGGATATATAAAGAGGACCCAGCATTTTGTTGCGTACTGGACACACACCTCAGAGACAAAGAGGAACTACCTCAGAGTAAAAGGCTGGAAAATAACTTTGCAAGAAATGGTCCCAAGAAACAAGGTGGAGTTGCAATTCTAATATCGAATAAAATCAACTTTCAACCAATGGTTATCAAAAAAGGGAAGGAAGGAGAATTCATATTCATCAAAGGAAGAATCAACAAAGATGAACTCTCAATCCTAAATATTTCTATTCAAATGCAAGGGCAACTACATTCATAAAAGTAAATTTATTAAAGCTCAAAGCACACATTGCACCTAACACAATAGTAGTAGGAGATCTCAACATCCCAATCCCATCAATGGACAAAATATGTTAATAGAAAATAAACACAGACACAGCGAAACTAATAGAAGTTTTGAACCAATGGATTTAACAGATATTTATAGTACATTTCATCCTAAAACAAAAGAATATACCTTCTTCTCAGCACCTCACCATACCTTCTCCAAAACTGATCATATAATTGGCTGCAAAACAGGCTTCAACTGATGAAATGGAAATAATCCCATGCACCTTATTAGATTACCACGGACTACAGCTGGTCTTCAATACCAACAAATATGAGAGAAAGCCCACATATACATGGGAGTTAGACAACACTTTACTCAATGATAAAAGGAAAGAAAGGAAGGAAGGAAGGAAGGAAGGAAGGAAGGAAGGAAGGAAGGAAGAGGAAAGAAGGAAAGAAGGAAAGAAGGAAGGAAGGAAGGAAGGAAGGAAGGAAGGAAGGAAGGAAGGAAGATATTAAAGACTTTTTAGGATTTAGTGAAAATGAAGGCACAACATACCAAAACTTATGGAACACAATGAAAGCTGTGATAAGAGGAAAACTCATAGCTCTGAGTGCCTGCAAAAAGAAACAGGAGTGAGCATACATTACCAGCTTGACAGCACACCTAAAAGTTCTAGAAAAAGAAAAGAAGCAAATATAACCAAGAGAGGAAGAAGGCAGGAAGTAATTAAACTCAGTGGTAAAATCAACCAAGTAGAAACAGAAAGGACTATACAAAAAAATCAACAAAACCAGGAGCTGATTCTTTGAGAAAATAAAAAAGAGAGATAAACCCTTAGTCAGACTAACCAGAGGGCATAGAGAGAGTATCCCAATTATCAAAATCAGAAATGAAAAGGGAGACATAACAACAGAATCTGACAAAATTCAAAAAATCATCAGATCCTACCACAAAAGCCTATGTTAAACAAAACTGGAAAATCTGGGGGAAATGGACAATTTTCAAGACAAATACCAGGTACCAAAGTTAAGGCAGGATCAGATAAACAATCTAAAGAACCGCATAACTTCTACAGAAATAGAAGTAGTTCTTAAAACCTTCCAACCAAAAACAGCCCAGAACCAGATAGGTTTAGTGCAGAATTCTTTCAGAAATTCAAAGAAGACCGCATACCAATAGTGTCCAAATTATTTCGCAAAATTAAAACAGAGGGAGCGCTACCCAATTCCTTCTAAGAAGCCACAATTATACTTATACCTAAACCACAAAAAGACCCAACAAAGAAAGGGAACTTCAGACCAATTTCCCTTATGAATATCAACACAAAAATACTCAATAAAAGTCTCTCATACCGAACCCAAGAAAACATCAAAATGATCATCTATCATGATCAAGTAGGCTTCATTCCAGGGATGCAGGGAGGGTTCGATATATGGAAATCCATCAATCCATGTAATCTACTATGTAAATGAACTCAAAGAAAAAAAACACATGATCATTTCATTAGATGCTGAGAAAGCATTTCAAAAAATTCAGCACTTCTTTATGATAAAAATCCTAGGAAGATCAGGAATTGAAGGCCCATACCTAAGCATAGTAAAAAGCAATATACACCAAACCAGTAGCCAAAATTAAATTAAATGGAGAGAAACTTGAAGCACTCACTCTAAAATCAGGTACTAGACAAGGCTGTCTACTCTTTCCCTACTTATCCAATATATTACTCAAAGGCCTACCCAGAGCATTCAGACAACAAACAGAGATCAAAGGGATGCATATGGGAAAGGAAGAAGTCAAAATATCACTATTTGCAGATGATACAATAGTATAATTAAGTGACTACAAAAGGTCTACCAGTGAACTATTAAGCCTATTAAACAGCTTCACCAAAGTCGATGGGCATAAAATTAACTCACACAAATCAGTAGCCTTCCTCTACTGAAAGGATAATCAGGATGAAAAAGAAATTAGCGAAATGACACCCTTGACAATAGTCACAAATAACATAAAATACCTTAGTGTGACTCTAACCAAGCAAGTGAAAGATCAGTATTACAAGAACTTCAAGTCCCTGAAGAAAGAAATGGAAGAATATCTCAAAAATTGAAAAGACTTCCCATGATCATGGGTTGGTGGGATTAATATAGTATAAATTGCCATTTTGTCAAAAAAATGTACAGATTCAATGAAATCCCATTAAAATTCCAACATAATTCTTCACAGAGTTAGAAAGAGCAATTTCCAAATTCATTTGGAGTAACATGAAACCCAGGATAGCAAAAGCTATCCTCAACAATACAGGAATTCCTGGGGGAATCACCATTCCTGGCTTCGAGCATTATTACAAATTAATACTAATAAATATTATATGGTCTCGGTACAGAGACAGGCAGGTAGATCAGTGGAATTGGATTGAAGAGCTGGAAATGAACCCACACACTTATGGTCACTTGATCTTTGACAAAGGAGCTAAAACCATCCAGTGGGAAAAAGATAGAATTTTCAACAAATGGTGCTGGTTCAACTGGTGGTCAGCATGTAGAAGAATGATCTTTACCAATTGGAAAAGATCTTTACCAATCCTACATCTGATAGAGGACTAATATCTAAAACATACAAGGAACTCAAGAAGTTAGACTCCAGGAAGGCAAACAACCCTATTAAAAATTGGGTAGAGAGCTAAACAATGAATTCTCAGCTGAGGAATATTGAATGGCTCAAAAATACCTAAAGAAATGTTCAACATCCTTAGTCATCAGGGAAATGCAAATCAAAACAACCCTGAGATTTCACCTCACACCAGTGAGAATGGCTAAGATCAAAATCTCAGATGACAACAGATGCTGGCAAGGATGTGGAGAAACAGGCACACTCCTCCATTTTGGGTGGGGTTATAAATTGGTACAACACTCTGGAAGGTTCCTCAGAAAATTGGACATTGCACTACCTGAGGACCCAGCTTTATGACTCCTGGGCATATACCCAAACGATGTTCCAACATACAATAAAGACACATGTTCCACCTATGTTCATTGCAGCCTAACTTATAATAGCCAGAAGCTGGAATGAACCCAGACGCCCTTCAACAGAGGAATGGATACAGAAAAAAGGGTACATCTACACAATGCAGTACTACTCAGCTATCAAAAACAATGACTTTACGAAAGTCATAGGCAAATGGATGAAACTAGAAAATATCATCCTGAGTGAGATAATCCAATAACACACACACACACACACACTCACACACACACACACACACACACACACACACACACAAACACATGGTATGCACTCATTCATAAGTGTATATTAGCCCAAAAGCTCAAATTACCCAAGATAAAATCCACATACCACATGAAGCTCAAGAAGAACAATGACCAAAGTGTGGATAGTTCAATCCTTCTTAAAGGGGGAACAAAAATATTCATAGGAAGAGATATGGAGGCAAAGTTTGGAGCAGAGACTGAAGGAACGGCCATTCAGAGACTGCCCCATCTGAATATACAACTCATTTACATACAGCCACCAAAACTAGATAATAATGATGAAGCCAATAAATTTATGCTGACAGTAGCCTGATATACCTGTCACCTGAGAAGCTCAGCCAGAGCATGTGAAATACAGAGGGGAATGTTAGCAGCAAACCACTGAACTGAGAATGGGGTCCCAGTTAGAAGAATTCCAGATAGGACTGAAGGAGCTGAAGGGGCTTGCAACCCCATAAGAACAACAACACTAACCAACTAGAGCTCCTATGGACTAAACCACTACCCAAAGACTATACCTGGACAGACCCATGGCAGTATATGTAGCAGAGGATGTCCTTTTTGGGCACCAATGGGAGGGGAAACTCTTGGTCCTGCCAAGGCTGGATAGTCCAGTACAGGAGAATGTAGAGGGGAGTGGGTGTTGGAAGGGGGTGGTTGGAGATAGGAACACCCTCATAGAAGAAAGGAAGGGGAATGGGATAGGGGGCTTAAGACTGGGGAACTAGGAAGGGAATAACATTTGAAATGTAAATAAAAAAAATCCAATAAAAAATCAACCAAACAAAGAAAAAGATGACTGAAAATGCAATGGGGTTCTAGTTTTTCTAGTTCACACCAAGGTAGAGGGAAGATGGGCAGCATGTGCTACAGGTTGTGTGTGTGTGTGTGTGTGTGTGTGTGTGTGTGTGTGTGTGTGTGTAAATCCATGTTTGGAAGGCTTCTTGCCTTGTGTCTGCTTTTCACTGACTTTGAACTTCAGTGTTACAAAAAGATAAATGAAAGTCTACTTTCCTTAATGCTCAAAATGCTCATCTGCATATCTAAAGTCCCTGTTCCAATGGTAAGTATTAGGGGAGATATCTGACAAGAGAGCAAGAGAAATGCCTCAGAATAAGTCACAGCAGCCGGACAGAGAACTACCTGGGACTGGAAGAGCTCAGCTAATGACTGTGATCCATCTGATTTTCTAGGGCAAGCCTGTGGGGGCATGTTCTTGTTTGTTGATCAATGAGGACTAACTCAACCCACTCAGTGAGCTTCTATCCCTGGGCATGTAGGCAAAGGCTGGGTAAGAAATGTCTCTGAGCCAAGGGAGAAGATATGATATTAAGTATTTCTCTGTTGTTTTTGTTTCAGTTCCTGCATGTAGATCTCTGCCTTGAGCCCTGGCTTCCCTCAAAAACCTATAAACTGACAATAAACAAACAAGCAAATAAATAAACAAAACCCTTTAATTCCCTTACTGCTTTCTGTTTTTAATTTTTATCATAGCAACCGAGAGCAAATTAGAACGTTTTCTGTCTTTTAGCGGCTCACTAAGAATCACAAATTTTAAGGCAAAGTCTGTCCACCAACCTGGCCTTTTGTTTTTGCATTTCAACTTTTGTTGTACTGTTTTATGTATTCCATTTATTCTCTTCTCTGTCACAAGTCATATCACCTAACAAGAATATAGATTACTCTAGGACAGTTTTGTCCTACGCTAGTTATTTAAGCAACTGGAAATTTCCACTAAACAACTAAGCCTCCTTAGAGCTATCGATACTAAAACTTCTACTTCTACCTTGATGTTTTACCCTTTGAGGACAACAATGCACACTGTTCAGGCTGAACGTGGAAATGGCTTGGGAGAGACGTAATGGTCACTGATCATAGCACCATCCCTGTCCAGCATTTCCTGACCTAAATATAATCTAAACCCCAGAATTTAAAAACAATTTGCTAGATAAAAATTCATATTAATTACACTTGTATCAATAAGAGTAATAATGTTTCTAAATAATGTAATTTAAACCGTATACTAGATAAAATTATTTTCCATATATTAAATTCTTCAAGTAAACTGCAGAAAAATTTTTTGTCTCAACAAAACTTTTTATACGTATTTAAAGTAATGATTATTGTCCTTTTTAAAAAATGGGAAATGAAGGAATTGTTTTTATAATGCACACACTACAATATGCATATTTACATGATGGCATTAATCATCTGCATGGTAATACTATCCTTGATACAGTTGCTTATCCCTGACAATCACCCTTTAAAAACAAATGAACAGACAAACAAAGGAAAACTCTTGCAGCCTAGCATGACTGTCCTTTGAGAGTCTCTACCAACAGCTAACTAAGACTGATGCAGATACTTTTACCCAACCATTTTACCTCTACTGAAGAGTAATGAGAAGGATTTATGTCAGTGAAGGGGATTGCAACCACACAGGAAGACCCACAATGTCAGAGCTCTCATAGACTAAGCACCAACCAAAGAGCATACATGGGCTGGTCCAAGAGCCCCCCCAGCACAAAGGTAATAGAGGACTGGTTATTCTGGCCTCAATGGGAGACAATGTGCCTAATTCTGTAAAGACATGATGCCTCAGGGAAGGCAGATGCCCTGGGTTGATGTGGACACTCACTTATCAGAAGTGAAGTGGAATGGAATGGGGTAAAGAACTCTAAGACTGGGTACTGGGGGGGGGCAGGGCACAACATTTGGTTTGTAAATAAATAAAATCATTAACTTAAAATGTAATAACCCTCTTGCATACTCATATGGTATTTAAAATATGTATGTATGAGCACACATAGAAATATATTAAAGAATGGGATTCAATGTCATATTGTTAATGAAGGCATTCTTTCAATAATTATAATGCACAATATTTCAAGATACTGTGAGGTAAAATACCATCAGTATCCTTTTTTTTCTCCATCTTTACTAAACTGGGTATTTCTTATTTATATTACAATTGTCATTCTCTTTCCTAGTTTCCAGGCCAACATCCCCCTAATCCCTCCCCCTCTCTTTCTATATGGGTGTTCTCCTCCCCATCCTCCACCCATACTGCACTCCTCCCAACAATCCCGTTCACTGGCGGTTCAGTCCTGGCAGGACCAAGGGGTTCCCCTTCCACTGGTGCTCTTACTGGGCTATTCAATACTACCTATGCAGTTGGAGCCCAGAGTCAGCCCCGTATAGTCTTTGGTAGTGGCTTAGTCACTGGAAGCCCTGGTTGGTTGGCATTGTTGTTCATATGGCGTCTCAAGACCATTCAAGCCCTTTCAGGCCTTTCTCTGATTCCTTCAACGGGGGTCCCGTTCTCAGTTCGGTGGTTTGCTGCTGGCATTCGCCTATGTATTTGCCATATTCTGGCTGTGTCTCTCAGGAGCGATCTACATCCAGTTCCTCCCAGCCTGCACTTCTTTACTTCACCCATCTTATCTAGTTTGGTGGCTGTATATGTATGGGCCACATGTGGGGCAGGCTCTGAATGGGCATTCCTTCAGTCTCTGTTCTAAACTTTGCCTCCCTATTCCCTCCCAATGATATTCTTGTCCCCTTTTAAAGAAGGAGTAAAGCATTTGCATTTTGGTCATCCTTCTTGAGTTTCATATGGTCTCTGCATCTAGGGTAATTCGAACATTTGGGCTAATAGCCACTTATCAATGAGTGCATACCATATGTGTTTTTCTGTGATTGGGTTAGCTCACTCAGGATGATATTTTCCAGTTCCATCCATTTGCCTATGAATTTCGTAAAGTCATTGTTTTTGATAGCTGAGGAGTATTCCATTGTGCAGATGTACCACATTTTCTGTATCCATTCCTCTGTTGAAGGGCCTCTGGATTCTTTCCAGCTTCTGGCTATTTTAAATAAGGCTGCTATGAACATAGTGGAGCACATGTCTTTGTTATATGTTGGGGCATCTTGTGGGTATATGCCCAAGAGAGGTGTAGCTGGGTCCTCAGGTAGTTCAATATCCAATTTTCTGAGGAACCTCCAGACTGATTTCCAGAATGGTTGTACCAGTTGCAATCCCACCAACAATGGAGGAGTGTTCCTCTTTCTCCACATCCTTGCCAGCATCTGCTGTCACCTGAGTTTTTGATCTTAGCCATTCTGACTGGTGTGAGGTGGAATCTCAGGGTTGTTTTGATTTGCATTTCCCTTATGACTAAAGATGTTGAACATTTCTTTAGGTGCTTCTCAGCCATTTGGCATTTCTCAGCTGTGAATTCTTTGTTTACCTCTGAACCCCATTTTTTTATTTCTAAAAAGCTTTATTCATGCATTTCTAAGAATCAATTTGCTTTTTTCACAGGTATTATATGGAGGATGACTTGTAAAAGTTGATTATTTATCGATAATAAATGAAAAACTAGTGAATTGTTAAAAGAAAATAATCTATAACATCAAAATATCAAGTATATGGATACATTAAAGAGCATATGCACAAAACCCTGATAATTAAACTTGGACCCCATTTTTAATAGGCTTATTTGTCTCCCTGGAGTCTAGCTTCATGAATTCTTTGTATATTTTGGATATAAGGCCTCTATCTGTTGTAGGATTGGTAAGGTTCTTTTCCCCATCTGTTGGTTGCCGTTTTGTCCTAACAACAGTGTCCTTTGCCTTACAGAAGCTTTGCAGTTTTATGAGATCCCATTTGTCGATTCTTGATCTTAGAGCATAAGCCATTGGTGTTTAGTTCAGGAAAATTTCTCCAGTGCCCATGTGCTCCGCGTTTCAGCTTTCTGTGAGGGCAGCAACCAGAAGGGCCTGAGCCGCCTTCTCCAGGGTCCGTGTGCTATACCATCAGTTTCTAACTGACATTTTGAACTCAAAGAGAACAAGCAAAACAGTAGTCACTAGATCTACAGTCTTAATAAAAAAAATCTACTTTATATGCAAAGTGCTTCTGACACCTTTCTCAAGCATCACCTCTTTATTTGAAAAAGAAAGATGTAGATAAAAGATCTTAACAGGTTTCCAGACTGCCAGGGAGACTTACTACAGCAAGTAAGCCATTAACTCTCTATTGCATGTTAGCAATTCACGGATTACTTTGAATTACGACGTTTTCAAAAACTGACAAAAATCTAATGCTACTACTTTGAACTGGAGTCATTCTAGTAATTCTCACAATGCCTTCTCGAGGGCAGATGATGTAGTGTAGTAACCAAGGACATAATGTTTCTTCAATGGTGTTGGGGCACTAAAATATGAATTATGGAATGTGATTACCCATCTCACCTTGCCAGAAGTAATGATGTTCTGGTTTTTACAGGGCTATCAAAACCTGCTGTGTTGAAAATGAGCATGATTTCTGCTATTGTCAAGAATGCAGTCATAAGGTCTCGATTAAAATTGTGGTTTGATGTTATCTGATAATATTTGAAGCTAATTTAGTATTATTTTTCCCTACCACTTTATATTTGATAGTGAAATTAACTTTCATATTTTCAAAATATTATTTAACTCCATAAAATGGTGCTATGAGTCATGTAAAAACACCCTGTAATAACTAAATAAACTAAATAATAAAAAGCAATAGAAGAAAAAAACCTTGGATTTTAAAACTCATATAAAATATAAGTAAGGAATATACCAAAAATCTACATCCCTGAATTTATGGCTGGTTATTTCATATATAAGGATTTGTACCAGGAAATTCAGAGTTGCATTAAATAGCACATAACAATATATAAGAAAGATTGGTAAAGTTTTCTGATTTGAAAGTAATTTATTTCAAATAATTTTTGCACATGTAATTGACAGAGCCTTTCACTCTTGTCTCAGCTTGCCTTTGACAATCCTCTTAATTATTTTGTACTATTCTTTATATATTTTTTCATACAGTGAATGAAGCAGTCAAATGCACTTAAAATATTCCCAGGAAAGTAGAAGACATGTTCTTTCAATAAAAACAAGATGCACCTTGAAGTAATGGCTGAGAACTGATTTCTCTTTGTACGTCCTCCAAATGTTATTATAAAATACTACTGGATAGACTGGGCATACATCAGTAAAGAAAAGTTGTTTGATCTAAAAGCTGTTCATAAGTAAGTTTGAGGACGATAAAGGACATATCTGGGGAAAGATAAATGTACCTGAGAGATATAGCCAAAATCCTCATTTTTCTTTTCCAAAAGGATGTAGCTGAAATAGAGGAAAATACTGTCAATTTTATATTCCTTCTGACTAAGTGATATTTCACAGATGAAAAGGTTTTTCAGGGAAATCAATAGGAACAAGGTCTGTGCCTCTGAAACCAGCTGATTAATCAGGAACAAACAGTGTTTGTATAAACTAGTCTGTTTCCTTTGGAGGCTGCTTATTTAATTAAATATTCTAAAATGAATTTAAATGGACTAGGCTGAATAATGCAGGTTATAATACAGCCACACTCTCACCTCTAGGATCAATGACTAGTGTCTTAGACAACATTCTAATAAGTTAGATTTCATTAAGTACAACAGTTACACTGAATATCGTCGATGGTCCTTCAGTGCAGTTATATGTGTATCAAATGGACAGAAGACAGTTTTATAACAGATGCATAGGAAAGGAAACAGGCTGAAAGCATCAATATGGCCAAAGCAAAAGAAATGATAATATAGCAGTTACAACCCAAGGAATCTTCACAGTCACTTGAAACTAAGAGGAAAAAATTCAATGGTTTCTCCTCTAGAAACAAGGAAGAAAGTGAAGCCTGGTTCTCATCTCAACATTGTAGGATTGGCCAGAAGAGCTTTGAAGCAATGTATTATACAAGGGAAGCCTGGGGGGCACTGTTTGATGTCAAAGTGGGTTGTTGTCTTATACTAAATGCAAAAAATGTAGGAAAGTGGCTTTAGAATTAAAACCATGTCTTTACCTATCATCATTAGAAAGTGTGTGGGACAGATTACATTACCATCTTAGAGACTTTGTTATGTGATATATCTCAGATGAATGTAAAGAAAAACCAACAGTATATTTTGCTATTATCACTTCAAGTGACTACCTTGTGGTTATTTCACTAAAAGAAGGACAATTTTACTACCCATTAATTTTAAGTAATCCTATTTTAAGGTATATTTATTATTAGACATTTTACTGAATGGTGACATAATCATTTAAATTAGTAAGAGTAATTACAATATCACTTCTGAGACAAATCTGACCTTATATTAGATAACGCTGTCAGAAAGTAAAAGAAAAAGAAGGAACATTCCAAAAAATTTTAATAGCTTGTAAGGATCTATTTAGCACCTTAGTCTTACATCAGTTGATAGAATCAAGATTATTTGGAAAATTGGAGAGCAAAGCAAAATTCAAAGCAACTAACATTGAAAGATGCTTTGGAAATTTTAAACCTGAAATCATTGTACCAGTACACATTTAAACTTGAAACCAAAACTCCAGCTACCACGGTCAACGTTTTTCAAGACTTGGAATTTGAATGAATAAAATTCTCCTTCAAATTTCTTCTATTTCTGGCACCATTATGCACTTGAGGCATTGAGAAGTGTATCTTGACATTCACTAATTTTCATGAAAGAAATCTTGAAAACTGTACAGCATATAATATGTCACCAGGCACAGTGCTTCCTATGTGTAATTATGGCAACTAGTCTGAAAATGCAGTAAGTAGTTCAAGGTTAGCCCTATGTAGAAACTGTGAAGTCATCCTGTGGTAAATGAGACTCTAGCTTAAAATTATTGTTTCTCAAAGAAAAACACGCAGAATAAGATCTACTAAATAGTGGGCACTGTCCAAAGTCCAGGAAATATTCAATGATGGATAATTATTACCCTATTTTCAAGGTATCCTAACACATTAGGTTCTTTACCTGATCATGAAAAATTGTATGAAATAGTATTGATCACATCTCTTATTTGAGACTTATTTCTGTAATGGTCCATGCCACAGGTCATTTTGAAAGCCCAAACTTTTGAGTTAGATGGCGTTTTATTACCCAGTCTTTTACTATTCATCATAAATATTTATAGAATAATTCTAGAATGAGTATTTTTTAGAATGAATAATTTTGATCCTAAATATGATGTGATATGTATCTTTCAATAGAAGTCCATAGAAATTACATTTAACCATGTCCACCACCTGTTCATATTTGTAGCAAATAATATTATAAACCAAAAGAGTGATAGATAAATGCAGATTTTGGTTTGCTTGTTAAAATTCATACTATAATATTCATTTTTTTAATGTGTCTCTGTGACTCCCTTGGATCCTGTCCGGTCCATATATACATGTGGGTTTTTTAAAAAAAAAATCTCTTTCATAGAGTGCACACATATTATTTCAGGGTTTATGAGAATTGAAGTTTTATGAATGTCATACCTGCATATCCAAGACTGATATCAGGAATTAGAAGAAACTGAAAAAAATTTTGATGTAAGACCATTCTAAATCCTTTCATCTAGCTAATTTAGAATGTGTATTATATGATTTATTACATCTAAATAATTTATTAGTATGATTACTATAGCACAGTCTGCAGCATGAACTCATTTCTGCTCTTACATTATAGTATTAAATCTACTGATTGACAAATGTTCTACTCTTCTCTCAATACCTTCCTCAGCTTCTGGTAAAAACTACTTTATGCCATTTGGAATGGATTAACCGATACTATCTTACTATCTAATTTACTTTTGTGTATAATATCTTGCATGTGTATGTACACATAGAGATATAAACAACTAAAATTCTACACACACCCTTGCCTATCATACAGACTAATAAAAATGAAGAAACAAACATTATTAATACACAAATGTTTATTTATTTGAATAAAACACTGTCATTATTTGTTTTCAGTGTAAGTATAGTACACAGAAGGTTGGCTATGACATCGAAGCTTTGTCTGTCCTGTTGTAAGGCTAACAGAAGTTGTTGAACAGACAAGGAAAGTTTGCCACTAGTAGGTATGATACTTCATAATGCACTAATATTCTAAATATTCTGAAATATGCTTCATGAACATTTTCTAATACCATATATTTCTTTTTTACACAAAACTGTAAAAAAATTGGAGAAATAAAGGCTCCATATATGCTTTAAGCACTAACTAGAAAGAGTTCCTCTCTTTTGAACTTGTCTTTGTTAGACATACCGAGATTTTATTAAAAGCCCAGAACCACGCAGTGTAATTAGACTGGAGAGATAAGTATACTTTCCTCTACTCTGTGTATGCAAGAGAATGTGAAAGAGCAAAGAAAATGAGGAATCTTTATGTTTTGGCTATAAGATGGTTCACATGCAGCTCAATTCAAGACACTACAAATAAAAAGTATATATATGGGGTTGGGGATTTAGCTCAGTGGTAAAGCACTTACCTAGGAAGCACAAGGCCCCAGCTCTGAAAAAAAAGGTAAAAAAAAAAGTGTGTGTGTATATATATATATATATATATATATATATATATATATATATATATATAAACACACACACTTATTTTCTTTAAACTCTATCTGTACGTTCCTTGGAAACTCTTTTGTTATCCAAAGATACATTTGAAAGTGCTCCTGTGGAGGAACAGCAGGTACAAAAGTTGAGGCAAATAGAGACAAAGCATGAATTTAAGTAAGAGCAGCTATTGCACAAAATGTGGGGCTAAGGTCATCACTGCAGTCTAGCCATTTAAAAATATACCTATGTTATATTTTCTTCTATTTTTCAGGCAAGGGAACAGTTCTTTATTGTTCCTATATCAGAATGAATGAAGAAAACTGAAAACTGTCTGAAGAGAAAATTATTTTTCTACACCGTTCATTATTTCTGTTAAAGTTATTTCTCTTTTACTTTTTTAATTAGATATATTTATTTACTTACATTTCAAATGTTATTCCTTTTCCCAGTTTCCTGTCCATAAGCCCTCATCCCATCCCCCTCCTCCATACTGGTAATCCCCCCCTAAACCCCCTTTATTGCCCTCCCCCATATTTCCCTGGACTGGGGGGGTCCAACCTTGGCAGAACCAAGGGCTTCCCCTTCTACTTGGTGCCCCAATAAGGCTATTCTCTGCTACCTATGCAGTTCGAGCCCTGGATCAGTCCATGTGTAGTCTTTTGGTAATGATTTAGTCCCTGGAAGCTCTGGTTGGTTAGCATTGTTGTTCTTATGGGGTTACAAGCTCCTTCAACTCTTTCAATCCTTCTTCTAATTCCCCTCAAGGGGGTCTTGTTCTCAATTCAGTGGTTTGCTGCTAGCATTGATCTCCATATTGGACATGCTCTGGATGTGTCTCTCAGGAGAGATCTATATCCTGAGATCTATATCAGCATGCATTATTTAGCTTCATCAATCTTATCTAGTTTTGGTGGGTGTATATACACACAGACACACAGACACACAGACACACACACACACACACACACACACACACACACACACACACACACGGGCCACATGTGGGGCAGGATCTGAATGTCCATTCCTTCAGTTGCTGTTCTAAACTTTGCTCTAAAATATCCCCTCCTATGGATATTTTTCCCTTTTAAGAAGGAGTGGAAACATCCGCATTTTGGTGATCCTTCTTGAGCTTCCTTTGGTCTCTGGATTGCATCTTGGGTAATTCGAGGATTTTGTCTAATACCCACTTATCAAGGAGTGCATACCAAGTGCGTTTTTCTATGATTGGGTTACATCACTCAGGATGATACTTTCTAATTCATTCTATTTACCTATGAATTTCATGAAGTCATTGTTTTTATTAGCTGAGTAGTACTCCCATTGTGTAGATGTACTACATTTTCTGTATCCATTCTTCTGTTGAAGGGCATCTGGGTTCTTTCAAGCTTCTTAGGGTATGAGGATAGTGAACTAGAAGTCTTGAAACAAATAGAGAAAACGAGAGATAAATCCTGGAACACTTTCTGAACCATCTTTTCTGCTATCCTGTGGTCAAGACTAAAAGTGACAATGAAAAGCATTATCTCTGATCCTGTGATTGAAACCTGTGTAAGCAAAAGGCCTTGCTCTCCTTCTCTCTTTTCTTACTCCATCATACCATGGCCCAACATGCACAGTAGGAAAGTCGTAATGCCCCTCAGTACATTCCACATAAAAGGAGTCCAAAGACACTTCTCTATGTTCCCAGGTGCCATGGTTTAATGGAGTTCATGTGATGGATGTAAATGTAGATTAGGTAAACAAATACTACTTAGTGATCATGCCTACATTTCATATATAATTATTCCTCATGGTAGATGCAATTTAGGAGATATAGCATGAAATTAGATATTTTCAGTGCAAATTTCTATCCCACTTGACACTTTTGATACATGATCTCTGCAGGATATTCCCATTTAATATCTAGAAGCAGGGGAGATCTATAAATTATCTTTCTTACCTACTGCAACTTATTAACCACTAAAGGTTAATAAACAAAGCAGACAATTTTTATGGGCAGTAGATTGACCAAGAATCAATATATTTGGAGAAAATATATTTTAAATAATGGAACCACATGTGATGATTATAGTCTTTAATATTTTAGTCCAAAATATTAGGCATTTTAAGTAGTTAGTTACAAAATATAGAGCAAATTAATTGAAGAAGTCCTTGTGTTTGTGAGAAGTAATTTGAGTGCATCTTATTAATTCCAGTAAAGGGACCTCAAGAAACCAAACAGATTATTACTCTATGGATGGTGGTAAAGCACAACTGAGATTCTTCTATGGATTGTTAGAACCATATTTTCTATCATTTGTCTTATAAACACCCCCACACACGATACTACTTTTGACTCTAAAAGCAGAGCAATGAACAAAAGATATTTACTTTGAAATTTCTGAATTTTCGTTGTGTGCTGGCTGATTTTGTGGGTTCACTTGACACAAGCTAGAGTCATTAGAGAGGAATGAGCCTCCATGAGAAAATGCCTCTCTGAGATCCAGCTGAAAGGCACAGGGCCCAGATCATTGTTGGTATTGCAAGCTCTGTGCTGGTCGTCCTGGCATCTATGAGAAAGTGGTCTGAAGAAGAAGCTGAAAGGGGTTTGCAACCCCATAGGAAGAACAACAATATCAACCAACCAGACACCCAGAGCTCCCAGGAACTTAAACACCAACCGAAGAGTACATATGGAGTGACCAAGGGCTTCAGCTGCATATATAGCAGAGGATGGCCTTGTCTGCCATCAGTGGAGGAAGAGAGGCCCTAGGTCCTAGGAAGGCTTGATGACCCAGTGTAGGGGAATGCCTTGGCAGTGAGGTGGGTGGGGGAGCACCCTCCTAGAAGCAGGCAAGGGATGGGATAGGGGATTTGCAGAGGGGAAATCAGGAAAGGGGACAACATTTGAAATGTAAATAAATAAAATATCCAATAAAAAGGGAACAACAAACAAACAAACAAACAAACAAACAACAACAACAAAGCAAGGAGCAGGCTGAGGAAGTTTTGGGGAATAAGCCAGTAAGCAGCATCCCTCAGTGACCACTCGGTCAGTGACAGCTTCTAGGTTCCAGAATGCATGTGTTCATGTACTTACCTCTTCCAATGATAAACTGTTATCTGGACATATTAGCCAAATAAACTCTTTCCTCTCCAAATTGATTTTGGTGATGATACAGCAATAAAAATCCTAAGCACAACATTGTGGTAGCTACTATATACAAAATAAATTTATAATCTAAACTGCACATTTGATGTACTATCTACTAGAGTGAACAATTAAACAACTGGGAACTGAAAATTCAATAAATAAAATATAAAAATATGATCCTTACATCTGAATTCTAGCTTAATATTTATTTTGTGTATCTGTACTGTACTAAAATTTCTTTTACATCGTCTTAGGAATGATGCGAAGGGATGTTACTATATGCTGAGTATTCATGTTTATTTACTTAAGTATGAGGTTATATTTATTATTATTTTATAATTGTGTTCTCTGCAACACCAGACAAAACCACTGGATTGCTGGAGAATTTCTTTTTCAGCATGAAGAGCAAGTAAATTCATGAATAATATGAAGGGTAATACTGATTATGAAAATTGATTATGAGATCTCCCCCATCCAACCTTCAGGCATAATAAATTGAGATGAATAAATCTTGAGTATATTCTTTATTGATATTAAATCCATTGTTCTGTATTTTAACATTCTAATTAATATTTCATAACTCTAAGTAGTAAATTTTCATTGTTGCATCTCTTTCATCTCAATTTCTATCACATTTAATTAAATTACATGATAAAAGACAAAATATTGTAAGACATTGCCTCAGGATGTAAAAAAATTATATTTAAGTGTTCATAACTCAATAAGGTATCATTAGTGAAATAATTAAAGGTTTAAGAATATACAAATTTTAATCATGATATCAGAGTAGATATAATATTGACAGGTATGTCACGTTTGTTTTATAGTTATTATATTTTTGTAGGGAGCTTAAATGCTAAGAGATAGCTAGAATAAAACTTTTTACATTTTAAAGTACACAAACATAAATGTTATGTATGTTAAGTTTTGTGTGTTATGAATCTATTTGTGTGTGGTATGTGTGTGTGTGTGTGTATGTCTGTGTGTCTGTGTCTCAATATGAAATTGGCTATGGTTTCTTTGTTTCTAAATATAGAAAAATATTACCAGGATTCAGAAAGTAATTATTGCCTCAATAAAGTTTCTATTTAATTTTAGAGTTCACTGTAAGTTGCTACCTTACCTATTGTGACAAAATTAGTTTATGAGGGCTGGTAAGATGGCATAATACATAAGGAAAATTTCTGCCAACATTGATAACAGTAATTTGATCCAGAGCCCATGCGTTAGAAGAAGAGAACCATTCCTATAAGTTGTTCTTCCTTCTCTGTGTTGTTTGAATGAAAATCCCTCCCCATATTTAAAATACTTGAATGCAAGGTATTTGCTTGGTCATCATGTGCGGTTGTTGGAGAGGCTTAGATGTGGCCTTGTTGGAGGAAGTGTGGCATTGAAAATGAGGTTTAAGGTTTCGAAAGCACATGTCAGGACCAGCCTTTCTCTTGGTTTGCTCTCTGGGAATCATGCTTTGCAGGTCTCTGCTTCAGTTCCAATTCCATGCCTGTGTGCTGTCCACCTTGACAGCCATGAAGTCTACTACACCTGGATCCATGAGTTCCAAATTAAATATTTCCTCTTTTAGGTATTGCTTCATTCATGATATCTTTTCACAACAGTAGAACAGTAACTAAGACAAAATTCATGTGCCTGTAAAGGTGCATGTACACACAAAGTCATCCATACAACACTCACGTACAAACACACACACACACACACACACACACACACACACACTCACACTCACACATGCGCGCACATGCACCACACACACATTACTAAATTATATATCTAAACCAGCAAATAATAATGAAAAATGCTACATTCAATTACAAACATATTGTAGAAGAATGGTATATTTTCTTTAAAATTCTTTGTGGATGCTTACATTTCTGCAGATAAATCCTTCGAGGATGAAGTTTTTGAAATTATTGTTTGCACTTTGAAGCACTGGAAGCATACTCCAAATATAATGTGATCTTTGCAAAATGCTTGAATAGTTTGCATATTAAAATTTTCTGTAAACAATGCCTCTGAGTATTCTGTTTTTGATATGCCATACCCAGTTTTCTTGGTCTAGTGTTTTTAAAGACTTACTCTGGTCCCAAGTTCAGCATGAAAATGATACCAATCAGGTACCTTTGAGAACAAATAATTTTGCTCTCTGTAGAACATAAATGACTTGCTTACATTTTCTTCTAACATAGTTAAGAAGAAGGTACATGTTTGTTTTGTACTTAATACCTTTCAAGGCAAATATTTTGCTTTTTAGGAAATTACTTATGATACCTGGCTCATAATCATCTCATATATTTCTGTATTCATCTTATGATACATAATTAAATGATGTCTTAGATAACACTCTCATAGATAATGTTTCAAATTTCCTACATATAAAACTTTTTATGAGGAATGCATAATTTGGAGGCCATTTTCTATAATTATTTCAGTTATAATCATTTGCATAGTTACTTTATTTTAATGCTATCTGGTCTTATTTCCTAGGTAATACATAATGAGAATTATTCACTTAGCATCTGCATTAAGTGGTGAATTATAATCTAAGGATACATTAAATTATAATGAAAGCTATACAACGTTTACATATGGCTCATATATAAGTCCTCTGCCATTTATATAGGGACCCACCTACCCTCAAATTTTGATATGTATGTGGTTCTAGAAATAGTGATCCACCTTCCCAGAAATTCAGCAGGATGAGAGCACACTGATTGTGTGATCAAAATAATCCTTTCTTTGCAACATGTCTTCTCTGATTATTAATACAATTAACAATCCCATATATTATGCTTTCATTATAAGCTGCAGTTTTTCAACATTCATAAAATTATTAGCTGAAAACATTAAAGAATGGTGTATAATAGATTTTGATTATAATAGGCAAAATTTTCAAACTAAATGCAGATAGCAAATAAGAGTCTTATAATTGTAGATATACTGCTCTTTTTAATTTTATGGTTGCATGGGAATTACCCAGATATCAAAGGACAACCAACAATGTTATTATAAACTAAATTAGGTTCTTTAAAAAACCCGAGCCTAATTCCACTGTAACCTCAGAATTAATTTTTATTTGAAGATAGATACTTCACCATGGTGATGAAGTTCAAATGAGGTCATAAATGTTTCCTCAACTATAAAGTTTTGGGCACTTAGAAGAAAGAAATTTTAACACTACCTCACAGAGGACAAAAATAGAAAAACGCAAGAAAAAGGCAAACATCTTCAGTTCAAAGGAAATAGGCATGCTGACATCCTGATGTCAAAGACTGGAATTATACATGTCATACAGACTGGTACTTGGATGTGATAGCAGAAGACAAAAATTTAATTTGCAGTAAGAAATATTTAATTAATCTTTCACATAATAAAAATTTCTGTAAATTATTGCTATACACCTCCTTAGCACTGTCTTTATTTTATTCTATGGATATTGATATTTTTCATTTGTTTTCAATTATAGAAATATATATATGCATGCCTGTATATACATACATATATATATGTCAATTTCAGCTTTTTTCCCCAAATTTCATCTAGCAGTGTACTGTTAGTTTTCCTTGCAATTTCATAATGCCTGCAATTTCTAATTTTGTAAGAATTCAGCTTCTTTCTTTTGTGGTCTGATTTAATTTAGGAGGTTATTTTGATTTTTCTATATCTGGAGATACTGCTTTGCACCTAAATTTATATTCAATTTTATAGGAAGTATTATAGAAGTTAAGAAAAGAATGCATTCGTTAGTGTCAGGTTTGAACACCCTATACATGCACCTTAGATATAATTAGATTTATAATACCAGCTAACGTCAGAGTTTCTATATTTACGTTTGTTTAAATGCCATACATATTGGTAAGAGTAGGATATTGAAGTTACTGTCAGTATGTTGGGGGTCAATCTGCATTTTTAAACCCAATAGCATTTTTTTTATAAAATTTGGTTTCTCTGTGTTTGGTATATTAATATTTGAAATCGTCATTTCCATTTGATGGACTTTTAATTGGAGTCTATTTCTTTCAGGTATTCGAATATTTTTTTCTGTTTGTCTCTTTGTCCCATTCATTTGCTTTAAATAGTCTTTCGATCCCTTAACCATAATGATATAGCTAGTGTTAAAATTGAGGTGTGTTTCTTTGAGGCAGAAAAATAATTGAGTTTTTCTGGTCAATGCTATTAAACTGTGTCTTTCTCACAAAGCAGTTTTCATTCTCCTACAATTAGGACTGTCTCTGGGGGTATCTACCCCGTTATCACTCAGACTCTATTCACTGAAATGGCCCGGGGTAAAAAGGCCATGATGGTGTGGAATTAATGCAGAGCAATTACGTGGAGTTTTGTGTCTGACTCTACATGTCTCTATAGTGGTTAGGCTTGCTGATACTTGGTTGAGCCAAAAGAGTCTGGGTTCGTCCCTTTACTTCTTAGCTAATTTTCCATTTACAGACAATACTTTAACAGAAGAAATTACAATATTAAAGTACATAAAGTTCTTACACCATAAAATCATGGCTAGTAGACAACGTTCTGTAACTTATTCTAAACTTCAAAGCAATTTCCATAGAAATCTTTAGGAAAAAGAAATCCCTGTAGATACAACAAAAAGAATGAACCCTGCCTAAGAATTGTTTAAGTAGCAAATCAATGAGAAATATCAGTCTCGAAAATGCACACCTGGGAATATCTACACTTGTTTGCCATTAAATAACATAAAATCCAAAGGCAAAAACAGTCATCTTAATACGCAATGTGTACTCACTCGGTCCTTTTTGTGTAACATACACCATTAAAATTTCTTGATAAACAAATTACCTTTGTGGAGAAGACATAAATTTGCACATGATTTTCTGATTTAATCTCCTGTTTGCACTTAATCCTCATGTCCAAAGTTGTCTAATTAAGAACAGCATCATCCAACAAATGATGACGCAGAACTTACTAACTACAATGCTATGTGTCATGCTCACTAGCTGTTGACTCTCTGAACTTTTCACTGTCTCTTTTATTCTCTAGATGCTCTGACAGATAGGGGTTGTTTTCTTTCCACTTAACCAGCTATTGAAGTCCTTCAAAATCATGAATAATGTTGCTTATGACAACAACGACCGTGCAGCATATCTGACAAGCAGAGCCAGCAAAATTAAAATATAGACCCTTTTCCTGTTTCTCTTTAACCTGCTTTAATATCCTGTCAACATGAGACAACTGAAGGTGTCAATTATGTATTTCATAGCTGTTGGAAAAATTGACCTTTATTAGTACTTAAAAATTTTGTCACATATTAAACAAGGGGCAAAAGTTAACATTTCCTTGTAACAGTAAAATATAAAATTTTTGAGGTACTAGGCAGATTATGAATCACCCATAAACATTAAATACAAATAAAAATCTTTCTGAGAAAAAAAGGTAATTTTGAAACACATATTTTCATTGGATTCAACTGTAGTATGTCCTCACATTTAACCCCCAATCTACCATTTTATTGTAGCTAGGTCATTCTTTGTTTGCAACAACCCCTTTCAACTCTAAGCCTCAAATTTACTTGCCCTTACACAAGAAACTCTACAATATATTTATTTTTTCCCAGTTTTTGCAGAGGCCCTCACTTATATTACTGGCAAATAAATGCATATATGAAGAACTTAGGTTTTTCTTATAGCTCAAATCTTATTCAATATGTAATACCTTTTCCCCATGTTTTAGGCCACTAAAACACTTGTGTTGTAAGTCAACACTACTTAAAAAGATTGTATGATTTTTAGAGAATATCCTTTTGTTTTGACCTAATTTGTCAGCTGTTTGAACCTTACTGTGTAGCCTAGACTCAGTACAGACACTTGGAAATATTCCTTCAAGCTACAAAGAATTAAGTTTATAAGCATGAACCAGCATACTTGGCAGAAAAATATGGTTTTAAGCAGTCAAAATTACAGTGTCAGGCTGAATTTCAAAGAAAATGTGTTAGCATTAATAATTTTCTTAAAGGTTAAACGTAGGGTCTGATCTCTGAAGAACTCTTTAAGTTGCATCTTAGTGAAGCTATGATACTGCTTATTTGTTTTATGCATATTTCCAAGATCGACTGACTATTATATGTGTCAAGTATTTTTTTAATGTGTCAATTCTTAGCTTCTTTACCTAGTGTGTTATGTAAGTTTTTTGAGGCATAAGTTGTTGATTCCTGTCCATAATTTATTAATAAATATTCAAAAAGTTCTTTCTTACACTTATAGTTAGTAGGGTACTTCTAAAGTTTTCTTCTAGCAGTTTTAGTGTTTTAGATTTAAAATTGAGGTCTTGGATCGATGTTTCATGAAGGGTGATAGATGTGGATGTAATTTCATTCTTTTGCCTGTGGACATCCTATTTTCTAAGCACCATATGTAGAAGTGCTCTTTACTCCTGTATATGTATTATGTCTCTTAGGCAAATATCATATGTCTCTAATTGTGGGCACTCATATTTGGCTCATATTTTTTGGTTTACAATGTACATTTTGTGCTATTCAATGTTGTTTGTATGACAAAGGTCTTGAATTTAAGAATGAAATCTCCAATATTTTCTTATTATTTTATTGGTTTGGCTAATCAATTTCTTTTCTATTTTCCTATACATTTTAGGATTTTTTCCTCTGAAGAATAATGCAGGTATTTTGGTGGGTATAGCTTTGAATTTGTACATTGCTTTGTATAGGATGGCCATTTCTGCATCATTAATTTTTCACAGCTATGAACATGGATGTCTTTTCATTTTGTAGTTTCTTTTTATTTCAATTTATTTCTTCACATATTTGTAGTTGTCATTGTAGAACTCATTTATGTCCTTGGTTATGTTTATTTAAACATGATTTCTTGTCTTTGAAACTAATGAAAATGGATTTTGTCTATAACCTTTTTCTCAATATTTGTTGTCATTTGTCTACAAAGAACACTATATTTGTGATTTCATAATACTCCCTTGACTGAAATTGTCAATTCTTTTTAGATGTTGTAGATTACTTGAGATAACTTAAATATAATAACAAATCATCTGAAAATTGATAATTTGCTACTTCTTTCCCAATTCCTCTACCTTTATTTTTCTACCCAGATTCATTTCTTTTGTTATTGAGTTGAGTAAAATGAATAGGAATAGTTTCAGCCCTATCTCATTCCTGATTTTAATGAGATTGATTTGAGTTTCCTTTCATTTAGGATAATATTGGGTTTGGAATTATTATTATATAATCTTTATTCCATTGAGATAAGTTTCGTCAAGTCCTATTTTATCTAGGACTTTTATTATGAAAGCAGGTTGGATTTTTGTCAAAGACTTTCTCTGGCCTCAGTGCTATAACTACAATAAATACAAGGACTGTATTGTGCTAATGGTGCCGCTACAATATGTTTTTCACACATGGCACATTTCATCAGTTTTTTATTGCTTATGATTTGCTAACTTCATACATGAATACAATGTACTTGGATTACATTCATTACCCACTCCCCACAGTCAATACTTCCCAGGCCCTCCAAACATTCACCAATCTGTCTTTCCATTTACCTACTTGTTCTTCTTCCTTGCCCTCTTCCACTTTATACTCTGCTGTCTCTAGTGACTGCTGCCTATGTGATCATGAATGCAGAAACCCTTTAACAGGCAAAGAGGCACATGATATGAAATAAAAATCTCAGTCATCTTTGACTTAATCTTTTAATAAAATTATCTTTGTCACTGTTAACTCATGGTAGCCAGTGAATAAAGTATTTTATTTAATTATGATTTTATAATCATTATTTGAGGAATGGCTTACCATGTAACACAGGCTGAATTTGAACTTGCTGTGTAGTCTCTGTGTGATTTCTAAATCATGTTCCTTCTATGTTCTTTTTCAAGAAGTTGGGATTACATATATTTATTACAACACCAGGCTTATGTTCATGCATATATACATAAATATTTATACATATACATATATAGGCATACATATACACAATACACATATATGTAGGTATATATATGTATATATATGTATATATATATATATGTGTGTGTGTGTGTGTGTGTGTGTGTGTATCAAAATTTGGTCTCCTTTCCAGACATTTGTCATTTATTTGTATTGATGGGAAAATTCAAACTCTTCTCTTTTATTGAATACTCTGGTATATGTAATATACCAATGTAGATGTTATTTAAGCTACTGTGTTCTAGGTGACTATAAATCAAATATTCTTTGTAAACATATTTTTATATCCATTAAAATACAACATCCTTAGTCTAAGATTCATCCATAGACTTGCTCACTTTCTGTTCTTTGCAGGAAAAAAGTGTTTTCATTTAAAATAGTTATTGGCTAAACTATGATTATTAGAATTCCCTATTGAATGTGAAATTCAATGAATCCTTATATTTTCTTTTAAATATTCTAGAACACTGTAGGGGGGTTTTAATTCTATGTATATCTGTTTCTCAAACACAGTTTTGGGTTTCTTTTCCAGCATTTCCTTTGAACCCATTTCCAAACTTGAAAATAGTAACATGGTTCTCTTGAAGAATATCACCATGAATTGTAAACTTTAGACTGTAATATCTCAAAATAATCAGAACCTGTCTAAGGTATTCAGGTAAGAAACCTTATATAATCCATTTGTAATCATAGTCTGATGACAATTTTCTTGTTCCCCTGTGGTGGTTCCTTCCTTCTCCATCATCTACTCTGACACGTTTTAACCATGACACTAAGCACAAACCTTGCAAGTGCAACCACCTTCAGGACTCTCAGTGTGCATTTTTTTTATTTCATCTACACACATGTGTATCTCTTTTAAGTTTTCTAAAAGGAGCCCAATTTCTAAAGTGTTCCTTCACCTTGATCCTCCAAATCACCTCTATTCTGACTGTACATTGCACTCTTTTTACTTTAGAATCCTCTGCCTTCGTTCTCAATCCTGTAACTTTAAAGATTAAAGGAATGATTTTTATTAGCACTTGAGATTTTTTAATTTTTACTTTATAATTCTTTTTAGTCTTTTATGAAGCGTACATTTAATGTTTTTAATGTTTTGAATTAAAATTATTATTACTTTCTCATTTCTTTCTTCTCTCCAAGCCCTCTTAGCTGCCATCCCATAAATCCTGATGCCCCTCCCTACTTTCAAGTTGATATCTTCAAGTTGATATGTATATGACATCAAGTTGTGTGTGTGTGTGTGTGTATGTGTGTGTGTTTGTGTGTGTCTGTGAATCCCGATGAGTTTTTTTGTTCATGTTCTTCTTGATGTTGTTTATGTGTATCTGCTTATACTGACCACTCTACATAGGGAAGCCCATAAAAGGGACTCATCATTGTTAGAGGATAATTCTGCTAGTAGTCAATAGTTGCCTGTACATATTTTCCAGGTGTAGAAGCCCTCTAAATTTCTCCCTTCATCCCCTATTATGTACACATGCCCACTGATATTGCTATTATTTTAATCCTGTTTAAGTCGTCTTATCTATGAGTTACTCTTTAACAGCTGTCTCTTACAATGTTTCTCCATGCATTTTATATATTGTTCTTGGACTTTAGAGAATCTATTACGAATATATATCCTTGAGCCTGTATACCCCACAATGCATTGATCTCTGCATGATGCACTCTTGGTTTTCTGTGATGGTCTCTATTTTCTCTAAAAAAAAGCATCTTTGATGATGTGTGTTATCAATATATCTCTGTGAATATAAACATATGATTTAGGACATAGTAAAGAATTGTACTGGTCTAGCAAATGACCAGGATATATCACTCCTTGGCACATGCCCAAAGGACTTCATAGCCTACTCCACAAATTCTTACTCAACCATGTTCCTTACTGAACTATTCACAATATCCAGGAAGTAGAAGCAACCTAAATGTCCTTTAGCTGACTAATGGTTAATAAAAGGGTTATAAATATGCACAGTAGAATACTATTCAGGTGTAAAGAAAAATGAAATTGGCACTTAAGTGAATGAAACTATGGCAGATCATATTGTTGGGATAATAGACCAAGAAAGGCAAGAACAATATTTTCTCTCTCATCTGAAACTTCTAGTTCTAAACCTGCAAATTTACATATACAAATAGAGTAACCACAAAAACCAGCAAAGAATAAAGAATCATGGATAGTGAGTTGGGTGGGAAGAGAATAGTAAGACACAGATAATATGAAGAATGAAATAGAATAATAGGAGGGAGGCTCTAACTTAGGATGATGGAAGAATACAGTACAGATACAGGAGAAATAGATAATATACGGTTAGATAAAACCTCAAATAATTATATTATTTAATATTTGCCTGGACTACACAGTTAGTTTAAGGACAGCTAAGTTTACAAAGAGAAACTCTGTTTCAAGAAACCAAAATAATAATAATAATTTAATAATAATAATAATTTAATTTTACCTCATTATTACCTAAACCATCAACATGTCAATAAGATTACACATTCTTTACCTTTTCATATAAATATCCTGGATCTAGCCAATGCTAAACATAATGATAACTTGATTGCTTGAGCCTACCATTATTTAAATAATAAACAACTTTTTCCTGATTACATCCTAAGTTCCATCACAGTGGCTTAGAGGGAATCCAAGATGTAAATAATTTAAAAGTTTATATGTTACCTAATTATATATATCATATTATTCAGATAACTATATCAGGCCTTATCAACTTATTACTCTGTCTCTTTTCTTTACAATAACAACAGTTTTCCTTCTAATTTAGTGGTTCAAGCACCACAAAATCTAAAATATTCAATAAAATACAACATTAGTTGATATAAATATCCATACTTCAAACTTGGATTAGGCATTCCTTCTTTCTACAGCTACAGGGCAGAGTGTAGGAAGGCTATATGAAAACTGTCTACACAGAAAAATATCATGAAATAATGAGCTATTTAGAACAAATTGAAACAATTAAAATATTTACCCCTGAACTCTATCAGGAAAATTGTGAAATTATTTATGATTTTCATGAGAGAAAATAGTGCATCACTTCTACCTAAACACTCAAAAAGCTGTGGCAAGAGAATCATAAGTTTGACACCCTTCTGGGTTAAATATTGAGATCCTACTTATAAAAAAAAAGGGGGGGGAATAAAGGAAGGAGGGAAGGAAGGAAGGGAGGAAGGAAGGAAGGAAGGAAGGGAAGGAAAGAAGGAAGAAAACAATGAATAAAAGTATGGTAGCAAATATAAGAGTCTGACATTAGAACATAATTGGGAGCATTTACCTAGTACATGTTTATGCAAGGCAATAGTTTGATCCCTAATACTCAGTAATTTTTTCTTGCATCAATGATGTTTTATTTTTATTTTATTTATGTACTGTCTTTATGTTTGTTGTTATTTTTAACATCTTCACTATATCCCTCCCCCTCTCATCCCCTTTCCTGCGACTTCCCTTTGCACCCGTCCTCCTCCATATCTCTTTAAAAAAATGGAAGACCTCCCGTGGTAATAAACCAAACATGACACATCAAAAGTTTTCTTATTCAATTACAATTAATTATATTTATTTATTAATTTTCTATCAACATGTTTTTAATTTTAAAAATTTAGAAAGAAAACAAAAATAAAACAAAATGGACAAAGAAGTCAATATTTTCATACACTATATCTTAACACTAATAAATACTTCATGGTATTGGTATAGCAACAAATAAGTTGATCAGTTGAATCAATTCAAAGACCCAGAAATAAACCCATACACCTATCTTGCTTTTTGAAAAGAAGAAAAAGTAAGACAAAAACACAATGGAACAAAGAAAGAATCTTCAAAAAATGGCGCTGGTCTAACTGGATGTTTGCATGTAGAAGAACACGAATAGGTCCATATGTATCAGGTCCAAACTCAATTCCCAGTGGATCAAAGACTTGAACTTAAAACTGGACATACTATATCTAATAGAACTACAACAGGGGAAATGCTGTGGACAAAACGTTACAGGTGACAACTTCCCGAACAGAACACCAATGGCTCAGGCTCTAACAAAAAATTGATAAATGATACCTCATGGAACTGAAAAGCTTCAGTTTGTCATTAGGACAAAATGGCAGCCTACAGATCTGGAGAGAATCTTCATCAATCCTACATATTACAGAGGGCTAATAACCACAATTTATAAAGAACTCGAGACTTTACATGCCAACAACCCAAATAATCGATCTAAAAATGGGGTACAGAGCTAAACATAGAATTTTTAATAGAGGAATCTCTAGTGGCCAAGAGGCACTTAGAGAAATATTCTACGGCCTTCGTCATCAAGAAATGCAAATCAAAACTGATCTTATCTTACAGCCATCAGAATGGTTAAGATCAAATATCTCAAGAGGTAGCACATGCTGGAAAAGATGTGGAGCAAGGGGAGTGCTGGGGCAGGGGAGTAAAAACCTGTACAACACCTTTAGAAATCAATTTGGTATTTTCTTAGAAAACTAGGACCAGTTCTACCTCAAGACCTAGCTATACCACTCTTGGGCATATACCCAGAAGACATGCCAGTATCACAGAAAGATGGTTGTTCAACTATGTTCCTGGCAACTTTATTTACAATAGCCAGGAACCAGAAGCAACCTAGATGTCCCTAGAAAATGTGGTACATCTACACAGTAGAATATTATTCAGCTATTAAAAACAAAGACATCATGAATTTTTCAAGCCAAAGGATGGAGCTTGATAGTATAATCCTGACTGAAGAACCCCAGTCTCAAATGGAAATTCATGGTATGTACTCACTTATAAGTGGATATTAGCCATAAAATACATGTACCACGCTATACTCCACAGACCCAAAGCAGATCAAACAAGAAGGAATGCCCAAGCAAGGAAGCTTGAATCTCACTAAGAAGGGTAAATTAAAAAGTCATAGAAAGCAGATAGAGGGAGGGATCTGGGTAGGAGAAGGAGATTAGGAGAGGAAAAAGGAGGAGGTTCCAGAATCTGGTATGGGGGTAGAATAGATGGCTTGGTGGTCATGAGAATGACCAGAAATCTGATTTCCAGAATGGTTTTACCAGTCTGCAATCCCACCAACAATGGAGGAGTGTTCCTCTTTCTCCACATCCTTGCCAGCATCTGCTGTCACCTGAGTTTTTGATCTTAGCCATTCTCACTGGTGTGAGGTGAAATGAAGCTGGCAGTGGTGGAGAGATAGGGGGATCTCAAGGATGTGACAGAGATCTAGGATAGGGGAAGCTCCCAAGGATCTATGGGGGTGACCTAAGCTGAGATTAACAGCAATGGGGATATGGGATCTGAAGAGGGTACTTCCTGTAGGCAGGCAGGAAACACAGTGGAGCAATAGGTACACCAATTAACCCACAAAACTCTAGACCCAAATTTCATCTTGTCTACAAGAAATGCAGGGAAGGAGGATGGATCAGAGACTGAGAGGATGGCCAAGCAACAACTGGCCCAACCAGAGACCCATCCCATGGGTAAGCACCAATCTCTGACACTGTTATTCTTGCAGACAGGAGTCTATCATGGCTCTTCAGCTGACTCAGATGTAGAGACCCACAGTCAGACACTGGATGGAGCTTGGGAACTCTCATGGAAAATTTGGAGGAAGTATTGAAGGATCTTAAGAGGACCTACCTACCCAGAAGGGGACTTTACAGAAGGGCCTATGGAGTCAACTAACTTAGACCCTTGGGAGCTCTCAGAGACTGAAGCAACAAAAAAAGAGCATACATGGGCTGGACCAAGAAATAGATAGATAGATAGATAGATAGATAGATAGATAGATAGATAGATAGATAGATAGATGATAGATATAGATATAGATATAGATATATAGATGTAGATTTCAGATGTGCAGCTTGGTATTCTTGTGGGTCCTGATCAACAGAAGTAGGGGCTATCCCTAAAGCTTTTTCTTGTCTGTCCATCCCCCAACTCCACTGTCTTGACTGACCTCAGTGTGAGAAATGCCTAGGCCATCAGAGATTTGATTTCCTAGGGTGGGAGATACCCAGCAGGTGCTCCACTCTCTCAGAGGAGAAGGAGAGGGGGAAGCAGAGAGGGACTGTATTAAGGGGTAGCAATTGGTATGTAAAATGTATAAAAAACCCAATGTATTTTAATAGTTTAGTTTAAATGATGCGAACTGTGTGGCCAAATTTAACATTTTTTCATGTTCTCTTATTGAAATTAATTCTCAGCATTTCTTCAAAAAGATAGAGAATAATGAATAATCTATTACTCTGGAGTCTTGTTGATATACTAATCTTGCAAAATGATAGCACATGTATGCTATGACTTTAAACTGTGATCACAAACAATATCATTGTCTTTTACAATCTCAAATATCCTGCCTCATATTTTTATGAGATTCTATAGATTCTTATGCTTTTGCACTCAGTGTTTAATTATATAGCTCATAATGGTTATTGTTAGATTCTTTGACTATGTTATTATTATGAAGGTCAGTTGTGGATGTTTACTTTAAGAATGTGTTCCAGTTTTATAGTAAGCATTAGAAAACATAAGATATATTCCAATGAGAGTATTTGAATTTCCAGCAAAATGATTAATATTTGAAATTCAACCCTTTATGAGAAATGGCACTACTTCATACTATTAATATTCTGTCATATTTTCATACGGGAATTTCACTTTTTTCATTCTTTCATTTTATGTGCCAAGAACCTAGACCTAAAAAGGAACCGTCCTCTCGGGAGAGTAACTAAGCCAAGGACATTTCCTTCATCAACTCCATGATAAACTGCACGTTTCACATTAAGAGGCAAATCCTTCATTTCAAAACATTAACCCACATAGTATTTAATAACTGAAGCTTGTATGATTTAGAGTTAAGAAATGAATGGAGTGCAAAAATAGCTTATCTCCACTCTCTTTTGATTATGAGCTGGACTAATTGTTATTCATTTTAGAATCCTGCCTTTCAGGACTTTCTTTTCAGGATTGTGGGGGAGTTTTCAATATGTGTTGAAATCAATAGTAATATTTCTGTACCAAAATTATATGCTAATTAGGATTTTACTGAAGTTGAGGATGATTGAATTTTAGTTCTAGTAGAGCATTAAAAGGATTAATCACACTTCTATTGTTAGTGAAGATTCTGAAACTGTTTTAAAAACAAATAAGGTAGGTATTCGCTTATAAGTGGATATTAGCTGTTAAGTACATGATAATCATGCTACAATCCACAGAATGAGAGATGTCAGATGAAGAAGAGACCTCTAGGAACATTCATGGATCTTGCTGGGTAGGGGTCATTGAACAGATCATATAGGTGGACTGGGACCTATGAAGAGGAATGTATAGGAGGAATCTAGGGAGATGAGGGAAGAAAATGTAGGCAGAGACAGCTGGGGTTGGAAGGCATTAGGGAGTTGTGCATACCTGGCTCAGTGGAAAGTTCCTGGAATCTATGAGGGAGATCCTGGTGAATATTCTTTGTAATAGAGAATGCAGAATCTGAACTTGTCATCTTTTGTAGCCTGGTAAAGTTTCTGGTGTTATGACTCAGGTATATTCTGCTGAGTTGTTGATCAATCAGGTCTTGTGGTGATCCCCAAGCATCTCAGGCTAATGCTAGAATGGAGGGTCCCTCTTGACAACCTGACAGCATGAACACAACTCATTAAATGTACAGAGGTCAAGAGTAGTGCTTTTATGGAAGGGAAACAGAGCAGGAGTGGATCTGGGTAAGAGGGGAGGTGGAGACAGACTTTCATAGACATGTAAAAACCTACTTTTTAGTTCATTTTTTAAAAACCTACTTAGAATGAGCATGTTTGCTTTATCTCTTCATTTATTGCTATTAATTATTTTAAGAGAAATGATCCTTGAATGCAATTGACAAAAATTCAATCTAAAATACTATGAAAACAAGATGGACATGGTAACTAGTACAAGACCTTAGTCCCAGCACAGAGGATACAATGGCAGGCAGATCTCTGTGAGTTTATGCGCAGCCAGATCTATACAGTGTGTTGCAGACCAGCAAGAGCTACATGGTGAGACCCTGTTTTCAAACAACAGTACAAAACAAAATAAAACATAAGCAAAGCATTTCTACTGGAGGTGATGTTCTTGAATTGTTACTAACATAATTGAATGCTCTATCCTTTTATCACTAGCCTGCCAGTCTATTCTTATTATGAAATATGGTGAGGCTCAACTTGTCCTATTCAGTTGAGTAGATCAAGAGGAAACCTACAGACTAAACCTTTACTCATGTCACCAGTACAAACTATAAATTCTGAATGCAGAAAGAAATGGGGGTAGAAATCCCTGTATCCATATCATAGTGTAATGTAGGACAATAAACTCTAAAACTATAGAGAGGAGAGAGACCAAGAGATTTGGAGGGATAGATAAAGATAGATGTATATAGAGAGAAAAGAGAGAGGGAGGTAGAAAACAATGAATTCTATGTCTAGTCACTTTTTTGTGGGTTCGTGTCTATATTATTTAGTAGAGGAATATGTTTACTCAACCATAATTTTTTTTCAAATTGTTCTCCATATTTGATTAGTGAGTTTTGATGGCATCTACTGTTTTTTCATTTTTCAACTATGTAAAATAACTGTTTTCATTAATTCATGTGTCCTTATATGTAATTCCTGTATCTGTTTAAATGTACTATGTTTGGATTTGGGTCCCAAATATGCCTCTTCACATTTTTAGTCTTAGACTTATTGGGCTCCTACGCAGATTTCTGCTTCTGTTGGATAACTATACACTATACACATTTCTCTTTACCTCAGTTGCTGAAATTGTGCTTATGTAAAAATAGATTTGTGTCATTTTGAATAGATGTTTTGATAGGTGGTATGATTTATCACTTCTATTTCTTGTAGAGATGCTGTTAAGAACAACTCCAAAGATACTGATTGGAAACAAGAAGTAGAGGAAAAGTTCAAGGAGATAAAATTTCTCTTTCCTCCCAAGGCTTTCTGATCAACATGATCTTTGACCTGTTTATCAGACTAACTCTAAACATGTATCAAACTCCCACCAGAGTGATACACAGATTCATCGTACAGATGAGTACTATTGTGTATTTTACTGTGTTGATTCATCATTTAATATTTCTTTTATAAATTGCAATCATCCTGTGTAGTTTATGATCTGTAAATAAGTGAAATGTTTTAAAATGTAGTATCACTCATACTATTATTATGACAAGATATTTAGCACATTATTTACTTTCATAATTTTTGTGTATCTGTGATATGTATACACATATGGAGCCAATGCATATCGATGTGTGAGTATATATATGCAAATGTGCAGAGCAAATGTCCTGCATCATCATTTTCTGCTTTATTCTTTTGAGATAATTGAGACTAACCTGACCTGAATGAGACTGACAGACTGTAAACTCATGTGATGCTTTTGTCTCAGCACTGTGAAATGTAGAATTACAGATGTTGGCATGAATATTGCTTTTGAGTCTATATGTTAGAATCTGAACTCAGGTCCTCATGCTTGCATAGCAAACATCCTTACTCACTGAGCACCGTCTCCTGCCCCTCCTATAATAAGGCTCATTATTATTTATTCACAGGGTTTTTTCAATATCAGAACTTTGGACTTTACAAATTTTGCATGACTTATTAAAGTTCACTTCCTATTAGCACATGACACCTGCATTTTATTCTTAATTCCAAGTTTGGATATTTCCAGATATACTTAAATATGCAATCAGAAATTATTTATCTTTCTATAACTAATTGTTTACTTAGCTAAATGTCCTCTAGGTTCATCTTGTATAACAAATACATGGAATTTCTTTTTCTTTGAAGGCCGAATAATGTTGTTTCAGGCACTTCATTCATTTTTCTCTGACAATTTGGCTGTGTATAAAGACATCTTCCTCTTTTGTACCACTGCTTTCACATCATTTTAACAATTTAAAGTTGCATTGTTTAAAGCAAAAGATGATTTCAAGACCCAGACAATTTTCCCTAAACTGTAAGGGCTCTGGATAGTAGAGGAGACAAAGCATATTTATCTTCAATAGAAATGCATGTCACAAAACACAAATAAACATTTCACAATCAAAGCTTCAGATGCCAAAGGTTATGACACAACGTGTGTAACTCTAATTTCTGAAGTTGGGAGAGAATCGTTATGAATACATTAAAGTCACCGAAGGATGTTTACAAGTTACAAATCTTCACCGAAATTGTAAAATTGAACAAGAGAATGGGGTCAAAATTTATAGCAACTTCTTTTCAATTTCAATCATGTTTCATCGCTAAGATAAATACCTTTAGACTTGAAGTTTCTTTTTCATTCCATCTTACCCACATATGACTTTTTTTTTCTTTTTTTTCTTTTTCTCTTTTTTCTTTTTTTTTTATTAACTCTTTTAATTAACTTTCGAGTGTTATTCCCTTTCCCAGCTTCCGGGCCAACATCCCCCTAAACCTCCCCCTCCCCTTCTTTATAGGTGTTCCCCTCCCCATCCTCCCCCCATTGCCGCCCTCCCCCCAACAATCCCGTTCACTGGGGGTTCAGTCTCGGCAGGACCAAGGGCTTCCCCTTCCACTGGTGCTCTTACTAGGCTATTCATTGCTACCTATGAGGTTGGAGCCCAGGGTCAGTCCATGTATAGTCTTTAGGTAGTGGCTTAGTCCCTGGAAGCTCTGGTTGCTTGGCATTGTTGTCCATATGGGGTCTCGAGCCCCTTCAAGCTCTTCCAGTTCTTTTATCACAAACATTCAGAGCTAGAGGAAATAAAATGACAAAATATACAGTTTGCCTCCTGCATCTCTATGAGGTTGATTCACCATGGTATCATATGGGAAAGCTATCAGAGTGACTTGAAAGTTCTGCTCTGTCCAAAGAAATTCTGTTAGCAGATAAAATACAAGAAATAAATATGAATCAGAAGAGATGCGCAGACTTACCACCTTGGACTGTAAAGAATAGGAATGGGACCCTTCAAGCACACACACAAATATATATACACATACATACATACATACATATATACATAAATACATGTTCATAAAATGAATGCATACACACTTATTCGAATGTATACACAATCTCTCTATCCCCACCTCTCTCTCTCCCTCCCTCCCCCACCTCTCTTTTTCTCTCTCCCACACTTTCTGTATACTCAAGATACTAAGGGGGAAGAAAACATCTTAGCCACTCCTGTAAGCCCAAATTCAACCCAGGAAAGCGTTCGTGCAAAGAATGCCACAGATTTGGGATCATTACCAGGAACCACCACAGATAAAGAGGTTGCTGTTCTGCACCCAGAGCCCTCTAAGGGTCAGTTTGACTGCTTTCATCTCATACCAGTAAGACGGGATAGCAAATTAAACACCATGTGTTTGTGAAAATAATATAAACCTAAATGGAATGCAATAGAACACAGGAAAATAAATATTTGGAGCCATGTGATTCTTCTCCAACTAAATAAAAGTGAATGCTGGAGAGAAGACTGGCTGGTTACCAGATAGTACTGAGAGAGTTGTGGAGTAGAAGATCGACACCAGATCACTATCCTCATTCAAAATGCAACTCCGAATGGATCAATGGTTGATTACCTTAACGGAAGACTGAAACTGGAAGAATACTCGATGGGAACATGGAAGCAATGCAGTTTTGAGAATAGTGTGTTAGAGAAAGAGTGGAGCTACAGACCAACTGCTCTCCACAAAACTAAGAGGTATCTGTTGGGAAAGGAAACCGAAGTCGAATGAAGAAATGGACTAGAAAACAGAGGAGAGTGTTTGTAACATGCTCTTTCCCTAGAGGATGAGTGTGCAGAATTTATAAGCAAAAGGAAATTCAAACATCAACATAACAAGTGATCCAGTAAATGAGTCAACAAATAAACTGCAGCGATCACTGTTCAAGAAGAAAGTGGATGCTAAGCATGAGAAAGGTTTCAATATGCAAACTGTAATGTGTGTGCAAATAAAAAGAAAGTTGATGTATTATCCTGTATAAGTCAGAGTAGCTGAGATCCACAGGAAAAGCAATCAAACCAAGAAATAAAGGCAAAATTAAGAACCGTTAATGAAGGCCTAGAGAAAAAGAAATGCCAGCTTATACAACAGAAATCCCTGCATGTCCATGCTGACCATGGCACGACTTGCAGTGCGTAACAGAGTAAATCAAACTTGGGGTTTATCAAAGGATGACCTGGCTAAAATACTGGAATGCTTAACATAATCGAGTATGACTCAGTCACTAGAAAAACAAGAATCTCCCACTCCAGTAAATATATATTAGCTGGAGATGACAAAATTTAGAAAATAATGTAGTATTGGAGTACAGCAATGCATGCTTCCTCTCGTTTTGAAATCCTGAAGCAGACAGGAAAGCTTTCAGAGGCAATTATTGTGAAGCAATAGGACCCATGAACAGCATAAGTGGGTGCAGTAAGAGAGGATGTGATCAAAGTACGTTATATTTCTACACACAATGAAACTCATTATCTCAAAATAAAACTGTCTTACTGAAATGGAATTACTATTCAAGTTCATCTTCATGTGAAGTCTATTTTTGGCTGGCATTAGGATTTTCTAAAGATATAACCTAAAAAATTTGAAATGAAAGCCTAATAGGTTTTATGTAAAAACGAATATAAAATTCTAGCTGTGCTAGAGCTAGAATTCTTGCAAGACATAGATATTACAGGTAGAGTTCTTACAAGACATGAGATATTATGCCATGGAGCGGTCATGCGCAGAAAGGGATATATGAATGTTGATGTTGGTATTTTTATTCCAATAAGTAAATAGGCAAACTAATTATGCAGTAAGTGACATAACCTTATAACAGCTAGTTGCCACTAATAGATCAGGATAAAATGTCAGTTTAGGGATGTATGGAAACTTTAAGAAGTTCAAGTAAATGGTGATTTCTGTTCAGGTTTTACAAATGCTAAGCAAAATACTTGAAACCCTACCACAGGTGATATAAAATAAGATGAAAAATTGTCTAAGCACATAGCAGAGTTTTGCACAAACTACAACGATCAACATTGGAAGGCTTAATTTTAATGGGAGACACCTTAGTCTTACACAGGTCATTTTTTAATCCACCAGCAATTTCTTTAAAATAAAATCTCCTTATTTTAACTCCACCTCTTTCTGTCCTGGTAGCATGATTGTTTGGTTAATGAAACTCTGAGACACTGTCCTACTGCATAACCTCAGCAGATATCAAGCATTCCAAAGAGAACAGTCCAGAGTTGACTTAGAAGGATATGGTTTTCTTTGTCTTCTGGTTGCTAGGATTAAAGTCAGGCATTAGATATCTGACAGTTGTATCAATTTCTCATTCCAGTTCACTAATTATTATAATGAAATACATCATTGTGAGAATCTGTGCATATGCTCTTGAGGCAGAACAATAATTGGAGGTGTGTACTCACAAATGGGGTGGGGGTGGTTGCAGTGAAAAGCAGTCCTTCAGTCACTTGGACAATGAAATATTCCAAATGGATAATGGGTGTTCATAGAACATGTGACAGTATCCTAATGTGTGTGTGTGTGTGTGTGTGTGTATGTGTGTGTGTATATGTGAGTGTGTATGTGTGTGTGTGTGCGCATGCACTTATGTGCCTGTGCATGTGCTTGGGTGTGCACACACACACACGTGTGTGTGTGTGTGTGTGTGTGTGTGTGTGTGTGTGTGTGTGTGTGATACATATATAGCTCTTTTATTTAGACCCTGAAATTACTACTTATTATTTGTCAAAGTTGGGGCAGTCCTCTGGAACAAGCAAAGTTGATAAACACTGTGACAGTTTTATGTATCTTCCATTTGAAGTTTTTGATTGAAGTTGATCCCCTTCTCTTAACTAATGCCATTTCTATTTCAGTGAAATTCTCAATATTTTCTGGGCACTATATTTTGAAATGTAATGTGTTTCATGTTTTATTTCAAGTCTTACCTGTTTTCTGTCATAGAATATAGCTTCTCTTTCTATTTTCTAACTTAGAAAACATAAAGGAGTGACCCTTACAAATGGCTGTAAATTTCAAATACAAAATTAAAGAATGTAAGAAAATCATTTATAATATTGTTATCAATAAAAGGCATAAATTACTTTCTCAAAGTGGTACATTTACATAGGGCTATTGCTTATTTAATATATAGGTATTAAAAAAAACTTTGATTTTTGAAAAATATATAACCTACAGTCAAACATACTAAAGTAAAAATTTACAAAAAATCCCAATACCTACAGCTCAATTGATAATAATAATCAACTTTGCATCTAATAAAGAATGCATTACATTTCATCACTTGCAAACATACCATGGTAGAGTATCAGGGCTATTAGAGACTTCAGAGTTTATCTACCTGAGCCATGTACTAAGGATTGAATTTAACAGCCATACAAATATACTAAGAGCTGCAACAGATTGATCTCTAGCAATTTTCTGGGGAATTTCATGATGCCTATCACTGCTTCCCAAGGTCGTCCTATCTGATGTATGGATTTGACTCTCAGAGAAAAAAAAATGCCTTTTGGATAAACAACATCATTCTTCCTTTCAAAAGTCTGGCACATATTGCGAAATTTTCATTGCTTTGGTCTTAAGTCATTATGTGATATAGACACCAAAGAATATAATATATTTAAAAAGCTTTTGTAGATGAAAAATCTATGTCCATTCAAAACTAAATAATTTAAAAGTGGAAAGATACGTAAGATTGGTGAGATAGAAATCAGTGTAAGGAAGCCTAACACCAGCTTGAGAGCAGACCAGACTGTGCAGATGGATACGGTCAAAGTGCAGGAAGTGTATCCTTATGCTCTATTACTGAGGACGATGGTTTACATAGGATTGTACCCTATGACAGGATATTCAGTCAAGTTTTGATTTTTTTAATGCAAAATGTTTATGTGTTCCTTGATAAATGATTGAGGTGGATATAGTGTCTAATCATCAGGGGGAAAACCCTTTTCAATTCTACCATTTGTTTTATACTTTGTTTTCAAAGTAAATGTTGAAAATAACGGAACATGAATTGTAGACTCTTTGAATTTAAAGTGTCTTATATAATTATGTTAACTATAAATGTGTTATAAGAAAAATGTCTCTACCTTATGTATCTTGCATAACTGAAACACTATTGTTTAGTAAGTATACAGCTCTTGCATTTAAACACAGTAGAGTAAAACAACTCTAAACCCTTTACAAAAAACACCTTCATGGCCTCTGTCCAAACCTCTTCAATTTTGCTCATATGTCTACATAATGCAGCATATAAACACAAAATATATTTACAAATTTCATTGATGGTTATTGAATATTGGGGGTAAATTAGAATATTATTTACAAACATCATTCAAGTGCCAGGCTAAAATTTCCACTTGAGCATCTCTTGACAAAAATAAGGGAACAAAGTCATCAAGCAAGGAGCAAAGAGACAGTAGGACATTCAAGTAGCTGCACAATTTCTAAATGTCTGACTCCATATTCTCCTTACCAGCAAAGCCTTCAGGTTATTATTCTACGAAAGGTATTCTTAGAGCTTTCCACTCCTAACTTCTATTTACCTGAGAAATATTTAATCAACTTCTTGTACATGGGCCTATAAAATAGCTATACAAATCTAACACTCCTCCCAGGGAACCACAAAGAATTATTTTAAAACAATATTCATATAAATATAATTTTCTTCCTTTTTTTAAGCAAGATGAATGTTGCATGTTTAGGAGATAGACGTACTTGCTTACTTTGTAAAGATGTCAAATTTATCCAAATATTTGTTATAGCAGTGAGTGAAACATCTTCGAAGCTTTTCAGGGAGTTGGTATTTTGATTTAATAATTGTCAGTGCTGTGGTGCTATTTTCATAAATACATAGCACAAAATATGAGATGTATGCTTAGTAATATGTCAGAAAACATGAAAAACGTCTGTTCTAATTCAGAGCAAAAATTCATTACTGAAGTTTGATATTTTAATATCATACATTTCAATAAAATTGAGCCCAACTGTTACACTGTTTGATACAGATGAAAAATGAAAATTGAAAAATATTATAAGCCTATATTTTGTGTAAACAAATTATCAAGTATCTATAAGTGTGAAAACCTTTCTTCTGCACCAGAAACCTTTCGCCTAGCATATACTAGTAATGACTCTGCATTCAGTGTTTTTCCAAGGTTAAATGTGACGTAGTCACATGTGATAACATGTGCCTGAACACATGTGCAGTATGGTTTAAATGTGTGTTCAGAAGCAGGGCTTCAACAAAGGCCAATGATGATGCATAAGCAAGAGTATCCAGAAACACATTGGATTGGCAACATATTTAATTTTAATTTAATATTTGTTCATTGCATATCTAGAAACCAGTTTTTGTCAATTAATTCCCACATCCAGTAATGTAATTTCTTGTGGTAGTTATAGCTAAAAAGGTATGGAGGTGGGATTTAGAAAGACCTTATCTTGATCTTGGTAGGTTTTATTTTATTTTGACTTTTTCCAAATGTCACTTGGTATCACTATCCAAATAGGGCTGAACTCCCTAAATCTCCCAATCTCTGCAAATGTCCAGATCTTTCTCCATTGCAATTTACATTATCATCTACAGAAAGTAGCTTCTCTGAAATGGTTGAAGCCCAGCTCTGTGAAACCCGCTGGGAAAGGGAAAATTCACTTCCTATGGTGGAATGTCACTGGTCAACCAAAAATGCTCAACAGCATACTTAGGGTCATGAGTAGTTGCCCAACCCAAAATACACTCTATGTTTTCTTATGTACTTTTCTGCCTTTTCTTTGGATTGGTGGCATATTTTGTCTTCTTAGTTTTATCTTTAGCTTACCTCTTTTGATTTTTATTTTGGGACTTTGATATTGTTGTTACTGATGTTGTTGTCTTTCTGTAGCTTGTTTTGGTATGTAGATAGGGAGAATTGGGAGGGTTTGGGAGAAGGAAAAATAATAAAACTGTATTGTATATGAATACTTGTAATCAAATAACTAAACAAACAATAAAATACCACATATCAAAGGCTCATAGGTGATTGATCATATCTTAGTTTTAGTAGTCATACAGATAGATAATTTTAAAAATAATTTTAGCAGCATCAATTTATGTTTAAGCCTTAGTTCAAATTTAGATCTGAGGAAATTATATATAAAGAGAAAATATTTCACAAAAGAGTTTTTAAAATTTTTATTTTGTAGTAATTTTGCAGTATTCCTTGAAGGCTGAGAATATATTTCAGGCATTCCTGCAAACATAACATTACATTCTCCACCCCTTGGCTCATTGGTCAAGTCTTAGGAATTAATTTTCCTATGATGCTAAGTGTAGTACAGACTTTATATAGATTTTAGCCCCTTTCCTACAGTAATATTTTTGGCCTGAAGTGCTATGTAAAATTGTGTGCATGTGCATAAGTGATCTGAAGTTGCTCTCAGCTATTAGGTAGTTGTCATCCAGATGTACAGTGTGAGCTAATGAATTAAACGGTTGCAGGCCAAGTTGAATTGTAAATTAATTCCATGGTACCTGAAAGACATGTCAACTTACAAACTGCATTCTCCTCTTAGCTGAGCATTCTTATTGATAAAGATGATTTTTATCCTTTGGGTTAAAAAAAACATAATTCGCCCACTTACTACAAAAATTTGCACATTTTTATTGACAGAATTGTTAAGGCATTTATGCTAAAGCATACTAAAGTGTTTGAAGCCAAGGATATTTTATTTATGTGCAATTTTCCCCATTCACTTCCAGTAGACATTTTAGAGTTATTTTGGAAAGGGAAAGCACTTTGTAAATATGTTAACTGTTCCTCAGAAACCAAGTATTTCCTAGATGCGAATTACCCTATGCCCATCACTGGAGACATTAGCTCATATTCTTAGGTGGTACTTGGGGAACAAGAATAATTCTCTAAAACAAACACATAGGAAGTTATTACAATTTTTTCTGGGCTTCTTTCTGTATCACTACTTTTCATATATCACAAAACCATTTTTTTTTGTGATTCCAGGTCACAGTTTTCCTTGTATCTACTTTCTTATCTTCTCTGCTCTCCATATTGCGTGATTGGAGGGCTGGATTACTTCCCACATGAATGAAATCAACACAATTTTCCTCTGATTTACTGGTTTTAAAACATTCCTTTTGAGCTGAGAGCAGCGTTTGGGAAGAAGACCTCTCTAACATGCATGTAGGCATGAATCCCAAACACAGCAAAGGAAACAATAAAACAAGGCGGGTGGTTAATAATGTCATAATACTCAGAATGAACAACATAAAACTGTGTGAAACAGAAAATGGGGACGATATATCAGGTGGGATTACTGATAAAGGCTTTTCTGTTAGATGGCATCTCTACAGGAATAAAAGAAGAAGAAAAAGTAAAGAAAGACATTCAGAGATACAAATTAGGGGAAGGCTTTGCCAAAGGGCAGCTGTCTTGATGGAAATAAGGAGCTTATTTCCATTTTGTTATCAGAAAATGTGAATAGAGGGATGCACACACCCAGTTTGCTTTAAAAATTTTCTCCTCTTTATACATGGTATGGGCTCTCATTTATCTGTGAGATAGTGCTGTACACACACAGGATGTATTTTCTTCCATGAATATTCCCCTATTGACATATTCCAAACATGTGTAGCTATTGCCATAGGAGTTTATTAATAAATAAATTTCATAATCTGAGTGAATCATTACATTCTGGGAAGAATATTTGGATAAAAATAAACTTAACTGGACAATTTTTATGAAAGACATTTTCAAATGGTAGAGCTATGTTGATAATCATTTACAATTATCTAACCTTAAAAAGTATTTGAAGTGAGGTTTCAAGATGCCAATTGATAAAAGTGAAGGCCCCTTAACAGAAATTACTAAAGGGTGGCCTTCTAGCTGATCTCTTGTCATCCTGGGAGCCTCAAAGTCACATTCATTATCCCCACTCCTGTTTTATTTCAACTTGTAATGGCAATTCTTGGTTGTCTACTGACTCCATCTGGAATAAACTACCATCCAGAAACGGAGGGCATACCTGTGATCCTTATCTTGAGACTGGAAGGCTTAGACTTTTTTTTTTTTATTAACTTGAGTATTTCTTATATACATTTCGAATGTTATTCCCTTTCCCGGTTTCCGGGCAAACATCCCCCTCCCCCCTCCCCTTCCTTATGGGTGTTCCCCTCCCAACCCTCCCCCCATTGCCGCCCTCTCCCCATAGACTAGTTCACTGGGGGTTCAGTCTTAGCAGGACCCAGGGCTTCCTGGAAGGCTTAGACTTCTGCCCTGGATCTTGACATGGAAATCTTGAGGCATGGTCATGAAAAGCTTAGGACCAAGCAAGATAGTACAGATCTTTAATTCCAGGATACTGAAGCAAGAAGATCTCTAAGTTCAAGGTCAGCCTGGAACAAAGCAAGTTCCAGATCCAGGCATAGTGGCACACACATTCAATCTGGGCCTCACCTTCTTAAGAACCTTAGAGAAGGAAGATTCACTCTTCTTCACCTGCTTGCACTTACTTTCCAGAAGATCTGTTGGAACCTACTTCTTTAAGTTTCCAGCTGATACAGAAGACCAACTGAAACTACTATCCTCTCCTGAGTCTGTCCAACTGCTAAATTCTTGGAGTTTCCATTCACAGCTGCCCATTTTTGAGTTAGTGGGACTGCAGAGATTTGTTTTGCTTTTTTTTAAATAATTAATTTGATCATATGAATTGTGTGTATAGAAAGAAATTGAAAAAGATCTCAGAAGATGGAACGATCTCCCAAGGTCAGAATTAATATAGTAAAAATGGCCATCCTTGCAAAAGCAATCTACAGATCCAATGCAATCCCCATCAAATTCCATTTCAAATCTTCATAGAGTTAGAAAGAGCAGGGTTTGGGGATTTAGCTCAGTGGTAGAGCGCTTGCCTAGCAAGCGCAAGGCCCTGGGTTTGGTCCCCAGCTCCGAAAAAAAAAGAAAAGAAAAGAGAAAGAGCAACTCACAAATTCATTTGGAATAACAAAACCCCAGGATAATGAGAACTATCCTCAACAATAAAAGGACATCTGGGGGAATCACAATCCCTGAACTCAAGCAGTATTACAGAGCAATAATGATAATAACTGTATGGTATTGGTACAGAGACAGGCAGGTAGATCAATGGAATATAATTGAAGACTCAGATATGAACCCACACACCCATGATCCCTTGATCTTTGACAAAGAAGCTAAAACCATACAATGGAGAAGATTGCATTTTCAACAAATATTGCTGGTTCAATTGGCAGTCAGCGTGTAGAAGAATGCAAATAAATCCATTCTTATCGCCCTGCACAAAGCTCAAGTCCAAGTGGATCAAAGACCTTCACATAAAACCGGATACACTCAAACTAATAGAAGAAAAATTGGGGAAGAGCCCTGAACACATGGGCACTGGAAAAAGTTTCCTGAACAGAACAACAATGGCTTGTACTTTATGATCAAGAACTGATAAATGGGACTTCATAAGTTGTCAACATGGGAGAAAGAGCAACAACCTCTACCAAGAGTGGGAAATTTATAAACCCATACTTTGTTGCCATCAGGATCCCTCAGCATGTGGAAGTAGAGAACACCCCTTTGCCAGCCATACTGCATGGTCCTTCCACCATCTTGATTCAGGAATTCTGCTTCCAGGTGCCCAGCCTGCATCCATCCTGAGGAAAACCTCATCATACAGGCCTCCAATTTGAGCAGTTTCTAACCTTCCTCCCTAGGACATGGTGTCCCACTTTTGCCTCCTGGCAACAAATCACCTTGCCCTCTACCTGGCTCACCACTTCCTCAAGGTCTGCAGATGGATGACCCTCAACTGGGCTTTGCTCTAGATCTCCCTTCTCAGAGGTGAGATGAGGACATGCAGTACAGATCAGAATGTGCTAAGTGTAACCATGATGATGATGATGTGCCCCAGTGAAGAAAACCACTATCCCTATCCTGAGGACATGGACAAGGACAAACCTGATGACAGTACTAAAACCAGCGACACTGACAGATCTGATGAGTTCATGCACCATGATGACAATGGGCACACCACACAACGTTGAGGAGAAATCAGGTCTCAGTGTCGGATTTGCTGTTACATCTGGAAAGTCCAGAAGGAAGAACAAGCAGGAGCTGACTCGTCTTGAAGCCATGATGCTTCAAATAGCAGCTCAGGAAATTCCTGAGGAAGGACGGGTAGTAGAGGAATTTTCAGAGGAGGATGATGGCAAAGACTGATGGTTCTGAAGCAGATAGCAATCGAAAAGGCAGCATAAAGAAGATTCCCACTCTGATGGCACATTCGCTGCCTCTTCACAGCAGTTGGCTCCTCCATAGTCTGTTCCTCCTTCTCAGATACAAGGACCTAACCTTTCAGGACGGCTACCTCTTGTACCACCACCTGCCCCACCGTTACCTCCTGGGTCACCTACCAGATTTCCTCCTCGGTCATCCCTAGGGGTTCCTCCATTCCTGAAACCACCCCTAATGCCAGGAATATGAGGTAATTTACCATAAATTTACCTCCAGGACTACCACCAGGCCGAACTTCTGGCCCTCCCCGAGATCTGCCCTCTAACCTTTTCCTGGAGGACCTCCACCAAGACTACCTCCTCCTATACCTCCAGCTATCCTTCCTCCTCATCTTGGCATGATATGCCAACCATTGATGCCTTCTCTTGGACCTGTCCCACCTGGGTTTTTCCCACGAGCTCCCTTGCCCAACTCAGGGGTGTTGAGTGCCACAACCAGCCCCATTCAGTGACTGAAAGCAGATGATGTAGGTGCAGCCACGGTGGAGAAGAAAGCCACAGTGACCATCAGTGCCAACCCCAGATCCCCAGTTCCAAGGCAGAGGTCACATAGTTTGTGCCCACTGCACTCAGAGTGTGCCTGGAAAATAAGGGGGTGACTGCTGTTCCTCAAAGGTCAGAGGATGACTCTGTTGTGCCTGTTGCCGAGGCAGCCCCCAGGTCTGGTCCTTCAGTTCCTGTCTCAGTACAAACTATGGCCAATGTTTATGAAGCATTCATGAAAGAGGTGGAAGGGCTGCTATGGTAGATTTTTGTGACAGGACAGGTTTCTGTTCCGGGTACTGGTTTGTGGAAGAGAAGGATCTTGTTAAACTTAGATACAGACCAGCCTAATATGGAGGAAGAAATGGGGGGAGTGCGGGGTTAGATGGGGGAAGGGGAGTTAAGCAAAGCCATACTTGGTGCAAGTCAGTAATCCCAGCTCTTGGATGGACACTGAAGTGGGAGGATTAAAAATACAATGACAGCCTGGGCTCCGTTATGAGTTATAGACCAAGCTAGGATGGGAGACCTTGTCTCAAAAAATAAAATGTATGTTAATCAGAGTATGGTATTCAGTGGCTATAATTCCAGATGATTCAGGAGGATGAACAACTTGAATTGAGCCTGGGCTAAGGGGAAAGGTGCCTGGAAACGAAAAGCAAAGAAACAAAAAACAAGAACAAAAGCTCTAGAGAAGAGCACCTCTGTCCCCTGGTACCAAGGACTCATGCAACTTAGAGCCTCCAGTGTATCCAGAGTGGACATCCGAGTCGGTCATTATCTGATTCCAGGGTCTGTGTTTGTGAGCACCACAGCTCTTCCAGATCAACTGCAGCTCCTTGGCCAAATTCAGCCTTCCTAGCACAAGGCACATCACCCCTCCTTTACACACCCTCCTGGAGAGCTGAGTGCAAAAGAGGCTTTGTGGGTTTCTGTTTATGTATGTTTTGTTCTGAGGGTTAATGTTATTTGTTGTTGCTTCTCCTGTTGTTGTTGTTTTTGAGAGTTGCGTTGTGTACCGCTGGCTGCCCTGGAATTTTCTATGTAGATTAGGGTGGCCTTGAACTCAGAATTCCTCTTGCCTCTAGAGTGCTGGGATTATAGGTGTGTGTAACCACTGACCAGCTATACAAAACAAATGGCTTTGCATAGCTGGTTCTTTGACCTGTCCAACATATACCACCTGAGGCTGGTCTAGGACACCATTGCTGCTCACAGGCATGGTTCCTCTCTCTCAGAGTCTCAAACACACAGTCACTCACTAGGCAGGAATGCTATCTGTATGGATGGCAGGAACTAGTGGCTAGGCCAAAAGTTACCTTTACTCAGCTCTAGGGCTATGTTTGAACTAGAGAAGAACCATGGGTTCCATAGATAAGGTCCCTTTGCCTTTGCTTTCCTGCTAGAGATCATAAGTTGGTGCTCGATCCAGACTTCAGATTACTCTGCTCTTAGGCCCAGATACTGAAGGAAGAATGCCTCAGCTTGTCCTTATATATTTCAATTACAGGTCCACGGCATTGGACACAAGATAAGGTAGTGTTCTCCCCACTTGTTCACTTGGGTACTTCAGTTTACCATTTTCTGAAATTATACAACTAGGTAATATCAAATGTCATGTAGTTTTTAATCCACTTAATTAAAAGAACTTACATTAAAAACACTGGTATTTGAAATATGTAAAAAAAATACAAAAAATAAGATTTCAGAACAGATTTCTTCAGTTTATTGAACACACACACACACACACACACACACACACACACACACACACACACACAAAAGCAGCAATAAGAAGAGAAGGTAGAGGATGGTTTTCCAGGTAAGAGCAGTTCAGTTGTTGCTCTTACAGTAGAGCTGGGATCCATTCCAGACGCCCATA